>NC_135773.1:11014348-11108357 GCF_028453695.1 Augochlora pura | reverse complement strand
TATATTTCTCCACATTACACTACGTTCTAATTGCCATGATAATGATACCCTCATATGTATAATATGATTGTATAGTTCTATTTAATCGACGATACCCTATTAATGTGCCTTTACCAGCTATTATTCCACTATGTACTCATTAGCAGTCATACTCAGCGTTACACGATATATTACTCGACATCTGTACTGTTTTGTACAGTGTATCATAATGATACATGTACACGGGCGAATTGATATATATTCGAAATAAGGTCGCAAAAATTTTCCACATCTTATGTACCATTAATTGTGATTTATAGTTAATGCCATATAAAGGCTCGATGATTTAGTTATGTTCACAGCAAAATATGCATAATGAAATTGATATAAAAGAAATAATTAATGCAGGTGTGTCAACCAAAACCTGCAAAATATTATTAAATATATCAGATACATATATAATAAACTACGTATTTGCATAAAAGTAAAATTTTAATTCCTCGATCGAATAAAACTAAGACGAAACAAAAATGTTTCGTTTTATTCGTTATTTCAACAAGCACACGCAGATCGTTGAAAACAAATAATTATTTCACTTATTTCTCCGATTTATATTAAATTTTGCAATTTCATTCAACATCCGCGTAGCAGCAAGTATAGTATTTCTCAACGGTCCGAAGCAAACTATGCAACGAAATAAAAGATGGCGAACTCTCCAGACCAGAACGGTTGAAAATTAAGAACTCGATTTTCTCCGAACAATTGCTCAAAACTCGAGGATAATACATGGCAAAAACTTTCAAATGCACCGAGATTAATCTCGCACTTACTTGTTCCAGGGGCAGCGTGGCTGTTTTCTGTGAGAACGCTCGAAAATTAAGATTCGCATCCCCGTCTACCACTAAAGTGTAGCGGCACAGGGGTGGGTGGAAGGCGGTCGGGCAAGAAACCAAGCCGGAGTTTTCTTATTTTATAAAAAATTCACGGCGCCTGCTGGCTACCGCAATCTGTTCCTGGATATACGGATTACGCGGAAATACATTATTCCCTTTTTCCCGTGGGCGGCCGGGACTCGCGCGGTTTTACGGTTTCGCAGTTTCGCCGGCTCGCGAGAATTCGAGAACTCCGCCGGCCGGAAATCGGCACCGGATCCCGAAGTACTCGAGGTCCTGCAAGGATAGGTGGAACGAGTCCTGGAGGGCAGGCAGGGAGGCATCCGGTCGAAACGGCGGGCTCCGAGCCAGTAGCCATCGAAGGAGAGGGTCGTAACATTAGATCTCTTCCGGGCCGAATCTCGGTGAAACTCCTAGCCACCCCGTCTTTCGCGGCCATCTATCTTTTTCGCTGACTTCGAGCCGGCCCACGGGCGCGGCGACCGACGATTTATAATGGAAATTCCGTGGATTTCTCGAAAGCGGGCTCACAATGGCGTTAAACCATTAGCGGCGAGACATTAATTGCGAGAAACCCGGCCATCGCCACGGAAACGGTCCCGGCGATCGCATCGCCTCCGAAACCCGTCGCCTCGCAATCGGACCGCCGATTCCTGCCGCAAGCCGTTAAGAAAGGCGCATTGTTTTCGCGAGTTAACAGTTGACCATCCGCTCGCAGCGGAACTCCGGCTCGCCGAATAATTTATTATAATTAGACCGGCCACGGTTGCGCGACGGAGACGCTTGTACTCTGTTTCTGGTTGACCTCGGTTTACGAGTTGCAATTCGTGCGATGATTTTTCATTTCCATAGTCCAGTCTACTTTATGCGCTTGTGACAGGAATGTCCAAGTGAAATGTAAGTCGGCAGAAGCTTCGGAG
Organism: Augochlora pura; assembly: GCF_028453695.1. Taxonomy (NCBI): domain Eukaryota; kingdom Metazoa; phylum Arthropoda; class Insecta; order Hymenoptera; family Halictidae; genus Augochlora; species Augochlora pura. Next base: position 11,106,565 of record NC_135773.1, on the reverse strand, counting down.
AGATTGATATACTTCGTCAATGTTGTCTCAAATTATACACACTCCGAAACTGCTAATAGTCGTTTTACAAAATGATAAATATACGTATACTGATAATTATACGATAAACGTATAAATATACGTCTCTCAATCATTTCAGCAGGTTGGAAATAGTGCCTTATATCGATACGCATTAATTCGAAGCTAATAAATGAATCGAAGCTAATCAATGATTCGAAACTGCAGAGTAATAACACGCGCTGCGCTTGTCACTTAACGGTTAATTAATCGGATAAGAATGGAACTGAAAATTCCCATGAATAATCGGAAGCGTTTCAATGATTGAAACAGTTTAACTTCGCGTTAACAGCCATGCTCGACACGCCTACTTGAACATGCGTGTGCTACTTAGCAATTCATGAGCGTACATGCTAGACGGTAACAATGCGCATACTTAATAACTTGTGTTTACTGTCACCGAGAGTTTGAATTTCGACGTGGCGCACAGGATGGCATTGCATCGGGGGAAAAGAAATCAATTCGAAGGGAACCTATTTTTATAACACAGATTCGAGCAAGGTTTCATTAATTGCCTGATTCCCTCGAATATCCGCGGCTCTTAAGCTAATCGGCGATCGGGATCCTGTAAACGGTAATCTGCAGAACTGGGTGGACTTGGTGGTGTTTGCTAACACGGAACGGTGTTCTAGATTCTATATCATCGACCATCTAGCAATAAGCATCTTAACTGGCCAGCCCAGTTTAACTTAGACGATTCAACGAGGATTAGTGGTAGAACACTTGGCAGAAAGCGCTCTGATCCTTCCTTAGTTCAGATCCAATGATACTTTAAGGGATAGTAAAGAACTTTAGATGATCTTGTAGAACCGGCGTGTACGGGCCAACGAATTGCTTACACAATGGACCCTATCGTTAACTAAGCAGACGTAAATAACGCCGTTTAGTAAACGATACGAGGCCATCGTAATCTCAAAGTGTGTTTGACGACTATATCCGTCATGGAGATGTGGCAGAATTTTGTGTCATGATGACTATATCCGTCATACATTAAAATTTTGTTACAATTTAAATTGTAATTATAGCGAAAACTAAATTACATTGGTAAAGTTGAATATATGTGAAATGTTTAGAGGTAAAGACGAAATGAAACGAACAAATGAAAATTATAAATAATTTGAGCTAAATTCATAACCTTCTTCATCATCGCTTGATTATCGCGACACACACTGGAGGGCGCTTAGAAAAGAGATCGCCACAGTTAACTGGTTAAACACGAGCATCCGAGTTTGCGACAATAATATGGCCACAGAGCTTATCAGACTTTCACGAAAATATTACATGTTATTTATTAAATGAATTTGATATTCATTTTTATAGCGAAACTATATATAAAATATATTGCATAGTTTTATTGCAAAATATTTCGTAGTTACTCACAACCAATGTATCATAAGCAGACTTTTTATCCATAGTTAAGGTTTCAATAAATTTGTTTATTAAAGGTTATGAAATGAAAGTTTTATTTAACACAATATGGTCTCTTCAAATCAAAGTTTCATGGACGCAGCAAGATTATAATTTTTCTGTTTAAGAACATTTATTTCCACTAACGAATTAACGAAACAACGATTCATTAGAATATGAACGAGAATAAGTAGCTCGTTTTATTGAAATGTTAATAATCTTTTAGCCGATTTGCAATCGAGACCTCAAGAAAGAAAGAAGAAGAACGTCTATAAATTATCAGGAATTCTACAAATAGGGGAACCATTTAATGTGCCCGCAGGCGCATGTTGACAAGGACAGAGCATTCCAGTAGAAAGGACGTTTGCACTTTCGACGAAGATAGTAAGGCCTCGGGGTTGTAAATCTCCTGTCCGGCAACCCTCCGAAACTGCATCTGCAGAACGTTTTTGTCGACCTCCCTTCGGGTAACTAATTTAACCAATCACGGCAACACTTACATTTTCTCTTCGAACGGGCGCCGGGAAAATCACGGCAGAAAAACGGCAAGCGTGTCGGAGAGAAGAGACGGGATCGCCTTAGGCAATCTCCTGTGTACGGGGTGACCGGTAAGTAAACTGTGGATTTGGATACATTTGTAACGAAGAGGGTTAGTTAAAATTTCAGACAGTAGAAACGTTAAAAGGATCTTGTTGAATTTCAACAAATAGGTTGACTACAAAAATAAATCTATCAAATAGGTTGAATATAAAAATCAATCTATTAAAATAGCTTTTTACTTTCCACCTGATATCATTTAATCGCGAATGTATATAATAAATTATTTTATCTTTTTATATCGTTTATTATTTTTGTCGAGTTGAATGATTTCCGTTAACGAAGATGTCCCATAAAGAGGGAACATATTTTACACTTTTCCTGAAATCCTGAAATAATAATCGATGAACCATGAATGGTGCGCGAGAGGAAAAATACAGTAAATTCTCTATAATTGTCCCTGAGCTTGTAAACAAACATGGATAATTTAGGAAGGAAGACTCGATTATTCGAGACTCGTGGCACGTTTTTATAATTGTTGGGAATCAGCGATTATAGAAACGAGCCGCGAGACACGAATAACCGTGCCTCTCCTCTTCCCAAATTGTCTAATTTTAGAAGCTGTGGGGACAATTGAAGAGAATTTACTATATTCGGAAACATTCGTCGAGTGTCGGGGTGACTGAAGTTACGAAGGTGCACATAGACGCCGAGATTAGAATTTTCCTGGATTCCCAATAATTCACGAGAGCAAGTCCATTAAACCAGGTTGTTCTTGGGCAACAAGAGCGTAAACTACGTAATGCGAGCCCCGATTCACTTAACCAAGTACGGTTTTGTGGTAATGAATTCGTATTCAGTAGGGAGGAAGAGGATTGGGACGAACGGGGCGGCCATAGATCTGAAGAGATACGTGTACACACAGGCGGTGGGGGTAAGAAGCATAGCTGCGAGGGTACGGCGAACTACAATATCTCTCGCGTAAATTTAATGGATCCTTCAGGTTGTTTGTAAGTACTTAGCGAGTCGGGTGACACGAACTCCGAGCCTTCGAAAATCGCCGGAATAATACAACCCTTGCCGCGAGTCCCATTGTTATTCGATGAGCAAATACGGTTTCACAAATACTCGACGAGTCGATGACTGTGTTGGGTCTCGCGAAACAACGCGGTTGCCGCCGGTGGAAAGTTCGCGTCATTTATTTTGCGACTTACGTGTTTACTCGCACCGACCAAAAAATCCTGTTGGGATCGTCGTTTCATCGAATTTACTTCATTTATGAGAGGTTCGGTAATAGATCGCGGCAAACAGTTAAACAAAGCAGGTAACACAATGCGGTGCGATAAAATGTTGGCTAAAAGAAGAGACAAAGTACAGAGAACGAACGGTTGAATCTGCTTTTTATATTTTCATTATAGCTTCAGTTAAAACAGTTAATAAAATGTGAGCTTTATATTTATTATATCATTTCGAGTGGTAGTAAAATTAAAAATAAACATTTTATTCATTGTCGAGTAGATTAGGCCCTATATAATCTAATAGAATTCAAATCATTTAGTTCTAAACAAGTATTCAAACAAATTTAGTTCAAACATTTATTCTAAACAAGTTGTCATATTTTAAAGAGCGTTGACTCAATTTTGTTTTTCACTATATATAAAAAACGATAGAATATTATATACTAGTCACGTAAAATTTAAACAATTCTAAAATCATAAAACGATCAGTCAGCAAGTTTTATATATTTTGCCAGTCATCGTAATGGCGGATATAAGTTGCCAAGTACACTAGTGCTTCTCTTATAATCTTCTCTTGGTAATATGATACCAAAACATTCTATTATCTAAAAATTTCATTCATTTTCTCTAATAGATGACAATGTATCTAAATAATTTATTCATTTATTTTACTAATGAAGAGACTAAGTCTCTTTGAATACATATTATTGAAACAACGAATTGTGTATTACAAAAAAAAAAGAAAATATTGTAAGGTTATAGATGGTAGATCAATCTAGTTAGTGAACGATTAAAAATCGTTGGATTACCAGTGAAAAAGTCAATAATACAATGCTTGGATAATAAAATGTTTGTATATCAGAATACGGTAAAAATAAATTTGCGGATAAGAGAGTCTGCCGTATATTATTATTTTTGACTGTTTCAATTTTTGACAATGGGAGGCTAGTAATAAGATCATTTTACGGAAGCGAAGGAACTTGCGTTTTCAGTTAGGCAGAGAAGCTATTCGGATCCCGACACACTCGACTTCGTGCCCGAGATCGTTGACAATGCCCGGTATGCGTGAGTTCTAAATATACGGTCCCGGTTTCCCGTCCTTTTCTCAGCGTTGCACCGTTTCCTCGACCCGAGTGCCCCATCCGAGCTTCCTCTTTTCTTTCGCGCGCGATAATTTTGGATCCTCCTTGATGCGCGCGTAGGCCGCGTTAAACTTATCGCCACGGAGCCGTTGTTTTTCTCTTCCCCCTCATCTTTTTTCAATACTTTTGCATAAGTTTACGAAAACGAATTTCGTCTGGAGCATCCGTGGAATTCGTTCGTCGGTCTGCCAGTTCGAACTTCAGCAAAAATGTAACATAACCTTTTGAAAAATCGATATATATATATATATATATATTAGCAACTAATTTGAAATTTGGTATAAATTTTAATTAACACTTGAATGACGTACTTCTGACGTGAGGTAACTCTAAAACTGTAACCGAATGTTTTGTGACATAATTTTTCAAGAACTCCATTCAGAATCGTATATTTTAATGAAACATGTAAAATGTTCAATCAATTACCAGCAATTAGATAATCAATTGTTAAAAGTATTAGTGCACTATCCTATTTTTGTGTATTATTTTAAAAAATAATTTTTCATTTAGCATATATAATGTACAAGCTGCCGGCAACAAAAACTTTGCGAATCTGTTGGCTAGAAATACGGCCGAGGGCAAACGGAATATAAATTCGCCATGCTTTCTTCGCAGCCTACATTCGGTGTGTAGCTATCCTAACAGTCGTAATACTTATACTGCATCGTCAAGATGAAATACTGACGGTAGGAAAATGTTTAGTGGAGTGAGCACGAAGGCGGATGCAGACATTTCTGCTCTAAATACAGTTCGGTTTCTGAAGCAGATCGAATCACTTTGCATTTGGATTTATTATTTCTGAGGTTCGGGCTTTCCTAGACAGTTTTCCGCTTATCAATTTGATGCTTCTGATTAGATCATATTTGATACTTTTCGTTACCTCAGGATCATACTTGAGAACACTCGTCGAAGTAGTTTTCTTTTAAAAGTTGTCTCGAGTACAATGATCGTATCAGTTTTCTCGATTTTCCTTTAGTATTTTCGTTGCTTAGGTGTCTTTTCATTCAATGATTGTTAACTTATCAATTTGATGCTTCTGTTTATTTCTTCTTTAGCATTAGTCACTACATTGAAACGAAACCGCTGACAACGCTTGCGGCATTAATTTTTTTCCCTAAAGAAGCCCGAGTAAAACGCTGGTGCCAGTTTCCTCGATTTTCTTTTTAATATTTTCGCTGATTAGGTGTCATCTCACTAACTGCTTTCAATATTTTTCCTAGTTTAAGTCCGAACAGTGGAGATTTCGGATTCCTCCAGCTCCACCAGGAACGGTATTGCAAGCCAGGTTGGAAAAACTGTTTCAAGATTAAGATCTAGGACGATCTTTGAGGAAAAGCCAGGAAGGTGGATTTGCTTGAAATGTAATGGAGTGTGGTATTACCGTGATTTCCACGACGTGGGATGTATTTTTCTCGCCGAAGTGGATTCGATTTACTCGGAGGATTGTAAGTGTTAAAGCGCGCGAACTTTTTATTAAGTTTCCTCGTTGAAGGTATACATAATCATGGAAGTCGTCACCTTTTAATTTATTTCATGTAAATTGACGAGAGCGCGAGAGAAATGCGAATTATACAATCAAAGCGCACGGTACCTGCAAATTAATTTATTTCAAAAATTTGAGGGTGTATTTATGTATTTTACATAATAAAACGGACTTCGGTATTGATGGCCACTGATTAATTTATGTGGTAAATGTATTTAACATTCGATTCGGTCAATAATTTATTAACATTAAAAAGTAAAATCATTTTACCTAGAATTTCGTTTAATTAATATCTTCAATAATATATATTTGAGATCGTACATTTAGTATTCTACTGAAAATACGGAGAGACTGAAAACGCGTAGTTATTAACGACCATTAATATTAGGTCGGTTGAAATATAATTACGGTTTCCTAGTCCGATTTTCTTTGACTGCGAATATTTCACGTTCCGACAAAGATAATTATTCAAATTACGAACCGTGATATTATTCGGCTCCATGGTAGTCTATAGGATGAACATCTCGATACCCAAAAAGATATGGCTTACGTGTTATATATACAGTGTTCGACAAAATTGTAGCACATTTTTAACTTTGTCCTTACATATTTGTTCACTAGAACATTCCTTGGATAATATTAATTGCGGATCTTTATTCAGAATAAAAAGTATTTGCATCGATAGCAAGAGATAATTATCAGATACACATTTAATTTTTTCCTTTAAAACTTTTAATGAGTTAACAACGGTGCATCAATACCCTTCAATTATTTCAATTCTCCCACTGCGCATCAATTCTTTTGAATACTGATAATCCTTTCGCTATCTCAAATGATGACTATTAATTGTTTAAATGAATGCATGAAATCTGCTAACAAGAGAGGAATGGACTAAAAATAATTGTCCCACCTCGTTTAACAGGTTGAGTGCTGCAACACGTATACGAGTGGCACACTGTTTTTTGTTCTTTAAAAATAAATCGCTGTACTAAACTTGACTAGTAAAATGCGTCAAACTTGAGAATGTTCATGGACATAAACTAAAATAAATTCTATGGACATTATGAAGTTGACGAGTCAGCCGTCAAAGTGTTCGAGCATTATTTCAAACAAGCCGTTATGTGGCCGTACGCTGTACGCATTAACAAATTCTTATTGCCCACGCCGTTCGCAGATGTCAGTGCAAATTGCAGTCGCACAAATTTCCCCAGTTTTAGGGTAAAGGATGCGCGTCCGCTGTCGCAAGAACAACGGCAAAAATATTTCGCGAGGACGCGCGCAAGGGAACGGAATTCTGAGGACATTTAGGCGTTGGTCGGGACACAGAGTGACGCGCGTAACGCCAGTATGCGAACAAACTCGGCAAGGAAACGCTTGAAACTTAAACTGGCGCTCTTAAAATGGGGGTTGGGGGGAGTTCTCGCGAAACAGGCCGAGTGAGCACAGGCGGTAGCCGACTTTCTTGTCCCAGGGTTTCTCTTTCTTGTCTCTAGGTGACGTCGCGCGAGTGTTCCGTAGTTAACACGGAGTTTATTCCGTTCTTTCTCTCGCGAATCAGCTTCTCCCCGCGCCCCACCTCTTCCCCCTCCTCTCGTCCTCCTCCACCCGGGGGAGAAAATTCCGAGCGCCACTATTCCATTTCGCCGGTCGCGTGGAAATTTCGCGATTAAAGGTGAAGTTGTTCAACGGCCGGCACTTCGCGCATTACTACCGTTTAATAACATTGAATGCGCCGACTAGTGGCGTGCCTTACCGTCGAGAACAATAAAGAAAAAAAAAAGCGGTACTAGCCGTTTTCACCGTGCTCTCGTTCCGTAGACCCCGGCTTTTCCGGTCGATTCTTTTCGAGGGTCTTGCGGTTTTCGTGCGCGCCGCTCAAAGCCGCCAACGAAAGTGCCGGGTTCCACGGAAAATGCTATACATCAGAAATAAATGAAAAATGTAGGCCGATATATCCTCGGGGGAACGCGCGGACTCGAGACGGTCTAATTTTGAAAAAGTCCGCCGGCGACGATTGCTATTGACACCGTTTACGCGACGTTTCTTTAGCACTTGAAGTGGTAATTCGCAGTGTTGCGCCGCCTTTCATGGCAACCACGAGAGCGCTAATAGACGAGTGTGGTTCCTGCTAGCACAAGACTGGCGAATTTACGCTGTCGTGTCCGAATCGACTCGTGATATTGCTAGACATTTAAATTGAGCCGTGTTTTTCTACAATATTGGCTGAAATTATTTCACAGTGAGAGGAAGAGAGTTTGCTAGAATTAAAAATTTATTAACTCCACGAAATCTTCGAACAAGGATCCACAGATACACGTGCTTTATGTATAACCCGGCGTTTTTTCGAGATTGCCAGTGAATCTGAACAGTTCTATTCAATTTGTTTCTTGATGACTAATTGTTACAGTGATAGACAATCACTGTTAAGGAAAGCTTAATAGTTAATTTTACAAGTCCCACTTTTGGAAATTGGAAGCCATGACAAAATTGAATAAGTTTAAAATGAGAGTATTGACATCGTTCGCAACCAATTGAACGAAGTATACACCGCGTTTTTTATTTGGAATCAGTGAGAAATATATCCAATTAACACCGCGAATGATATAATAATTAAATTATAACACCATGATTATATAATCTTTAAAGCTGCCTTCTTAACGACTGTAGAAAACCTAAGAGAATCTTAAAAATTCCAGGTTACCTCTAAGGCAGTTTCGGATAACACGGAAATTAAGCACGCGAAGGCGTTTATTACACTCACGTTTCTTGTAACACGATATTGTTTTACGTACAAAATGAATCATTCCGCTCCTCGGGCACACGTGAAATTATTAAGAGCATATGAAATCGATCGTTGGCGACGAATAATCGAGCGACGCACCCCCGATGGAAAATGATTTTGTCGGTGAAGAAGGAAAGGAGGCCGCGAGATTTTTGCCACGAACTCGCAGGATTCTGCGCCAAGCCCGGCTCGAATTTGCTGGTTTATGGCTCTCGGGGAAACAGCGGACGGCCGGAGGAGAAGAGATTCGCGTTTTACGGTTCCATTGCTTCTTCTTTTCACGGCGTGCGCCGCGATGCGTCGAAATTCCATAACGGACCCGACTATTGGCTTCCGGGTGTAATGGAAATTCCAGCTCGCGCGACGAGATTAATTCGTTGTTGTCAAATCAGAATTGAAAATGTCGGAGTGCCGGTAACGTATTAGTTAATAGAGCTCCTGGGATGACTCCCGGCAATTTGACGCCGGACACAAGGAATATTGCGCCGCGCGTTGGTTGGAAAAATGTGAGTGAAACAAGTGTAGGTGTGATTGGATGTTAGGCACCCATGGTGTACCTCCCATCCACCCATGTATTGTTCCTCGTCGATGTAACGTCGATATAACCGCCAGGCGAGATTTTGTTTTTTGATGTTGCCGGGTAGTTTTATTTTGTTATGCACATGCGCTCCAAGAATTGGACTAAAAAAGACATAAAAATTATCCGGAAAGATTAATAAATGTTTGAAGTAAAAGTACGTTCCAAATTTAGTTAATATTCCTTTGCTATCTTTTATGAAATATTTAGGACCCGATTCGAACCCGCGATGTAAATTTCGTTACTCGTCCTTCTAGTTACTGACAATTCGTTCAGTGTTCGCTTATACGATTAATACTAATCGTACTGATCATTGAAAGCGTCTCGACTGTGTTACCTTATTTTTATGTTCCTATTTGTTCGGATAAATCAATTTATTTAACGATTTTCGATTACTGTGGAATAGGGATTATCGTGTCGAGCATTTTACCGGCTATGGTACGGTTACTGTTAAAGCCTGTGGAAAACCAGCAAATCTCGAACATACGTTACACGAAATTGATAAATAAAATCATCAATAATCATAAGCACGCTTAGACTTATGTTATCGTTAAGAAGCTTTGCCGTTTGTTTGTTAATAGCTTAGTGGTTGGTGAAGAACTTCTCCGAAGTGGATATGTTGTATTTACGTAGATATAAGTAGAATTAGCGGATTATGATCAGACGCGCCGGCAAATTCCAGAACTTTTGGTTCTACGCAATAATTGCTTAGAATAAAGGGTTTCCATCACTGCTTTAAACAATGTAATACAGTAACTAAATAATAATGATAAACTGTAATTAAACAGAGATATCAAGCAGTTATTAAATAAGAATTTTAAACGATTATTATACAAGCATTTTAAATTTCTCCATCGCTGTTTTAAACAATGTTAAACAGTTACTAAATATAAAGGTTAAACGGTAATTAAACAAAAGATATCAAGCAGTTATTAAATGCGAATTTTAAATAATTATATAATACAAGCGTATTAAACAACAATTTTCAGAACAGTCTAAAGTACTCAGTACATGTAAACGCGCAATAGTAAATCATGGCGAAGCTCGATGCCAACTGAGCAAGCATTTTTCGTGCAGCGAACGGGTCAAAGTGGACCCAAGCGACATCGTAGTGTTAAAAACAAGGATTCCGCGGCCGCGCTGTTTCGTTCCGCGGACCGTGCGAAACGAACGTCCATCGCGGCCTCGTAAAGTTATACAACCGGGAAATTTATGCGAGAGAAAGTCGAGTTCGGGGAACGGTTACGATAAAACGATTCGGAAACGACCTGTGGAGCAACCGCGCGCGCGATTTCATTCCCATTTGCTCGGAATGAATTCTGCGTCGGCCGTCCCGATAAATAAACATCGCCGATCGATACGCGCTTTTATTCCGATGTAAATTTCGCGTCAATGCTCCTGACAACAGCCCCGCCGCTACGGTGCGCCTGACCCGCCGATATTTCATATTACTTTATTTCACGCCTATTTCCGCGGTAATACGATTTCGGTCTGCCTTCGGGTTACGCGGGCCTCGTGAAATCGGAAATATTTTGATAGACCGTTTGCGCTTCGTTATCGTCGGGACAATAACCGACACTCGGCGGCGGACGCTTCGAATGCAATGAATACAAATGCTGTTTTCCGGCTCGAATAGGTTCTTACCTGGGCCAATTTTCCAAATAAACGCGGACAAGATTTATTACGCGGCATTATCCCGTTCGGCTTTAGTGCGGGAGATATTTGAACGCGTCGATATTCAAACTACCGCGATTTCATAAATAAAAATCGCACGACAATGCAGCCGGACTCGTGCTGTGTTGTTTGTCACCTCTGAAATAGTTTTGCACGATGCTGCACGGTGACTACTGGAGACACGATTTTTCTGGGAATTGTTACGATTTAAAATATCTCACGGTGCACCGAAATGATCGTTGCTGTGATAAAGTACAATAATCTCTGAATAGAGAATTGTTTATGATAAAGATATGAAAGTGGGTTTTTTATTTTTTTAGAAGCAATCTCAATGCATCATTGTTATAAATAAATATATATATAATGTGAAATAAATAACTATATATATTAGAAGATACACCAGCATCTGTAGAAAGTGTAGCGGTATCTGGTCGTAATTGGCAACATATTGCACCAATGGACACTACAACATTGCAAAATCTTCCACGCAAATGTTCACTTACCGAACTAGGGGAACATATAAAAACACAAAATGAGTGCTTTCATTTATTTATCAATGACGAAATAATCGACGATATCTTGTTATGGACAAATAAAAAAGCGGGGGAGAGCATACCATCGAACAAGAAATGGAAACCAATAGACCGCATAGAAATGGATGCATTTTTCGGACTATTATTGCTAATTGGGAGATTCAGAGAATCGCGAGAATGCAAAAGCGATTTGTGGAGAGATGATGATGCACTTCCAAGAAGATTTTACGCTGCTGTAATGTCTAGAGATAGATTTACGGATATACTAAGGTATATTCGCTTCGACGATACCGCTACACGTGAAGCAAGGAAGACGGGCGACAATTTTATGTAATATGTGTACAAAATGAAATGTATAATAAAAAACATTTTTTCTTTTCTACAATTCGTTGTGTTATTTTTTCCTATTTTCCTATGTCCTATGTCCTAACAATATATTGGTCAAAGCCAAGAGCTCGAACGGCCGACACTGGCGGAGCCATATTACCGAGTCGCTCGAGCGACCATTCATATTTATTAGTGATGTATCGGTGTGAGTCAGAAATGACTCCAGCACAGGAACCCGTGCTGCAGTAGTCGGAGGGTTAAACTATACGCTACACATTTTGTGACATAATTTCTAAGATCACAAAATTTCGCAAAAATTGTAAAATCGTCTTATAGGAGTATAAAGATCTCTGAGGAAATACCAGCAACAAATTATTTTCATAAGTAACTAATATTATTTTTATAAGTATTAATATAATATAAATACAATATAAATATAATATAAATTTTCATAAATATTAATCATATGTACCGACTAAAATATAATTATGTTTAACGAACATAATTTCGCCGAGTATGACTAACAAATGCAGTTACGTTTAAGGAAATGATCTACGATTAATAATTAATTTAGCGAGAATGAAACTTCTCGAAACGTGTCCAACTCTGAATAAGAAGCAGTGACTTTTTCTCTCTTTGTCTGTGGTGCCGTGCACTGTACGTCTCTAGAAAGATTTGAAAATGTTTTTCATGGCGGCCCCTACCATGGATTTAAATATTTAAGCTTCCACTTTACCCCCCGGCAATATCGTGCAGCAAAAACAACGAATGGTACCGGCATCGTAAAGTCTTTATCATCTAACGTCGTTGTTAAATTGACATTGCGTTTTTCATTCTAAGCTCATCAGAATATCATCATCAGTAGTTCTACAAGCGTTTGCCGCTTTCTTCACGTAATCCCGGCCATTCTTATGCGCGGTACACTTCGGCGAACCTGCCTAATGATCGTATTTGCGTGGGCGCATTACGCGTGCATTAGTACGTTTGGCACGATCGCAAAACGCGCTTCGCTATAAATAATCCAGGCTACTCCCCCAAAACACGGCCATAATAACCACATAACATTACCATAATTCTGATAAGCGAATAGTGACGGCTGCAATTGACGTAATTGTTTGCGCGTTATTACTCGGCCGTCAGTTGCGACGATTCCTCGTCGAAAGAAATGGAATTCCCTTGCCGAATGCGAAATCTGCTCGGTAAATGCAAAGAAAATTCTTGGTTTTGACCGCTCGGAAATTAAGCGAAACAGAATTTTTACAATTTTTGTCTCGTAATTCATTCAAGAAAAGCCCGCAATGACATTGCTTTGAACTCGCTCTACGGAATGCGGAATGTAAATTTTATAATGTTTTAGAACCTGTGGGGGTATGAAAGAGACGTAATATTTCAACTGAAATTAAAATGAGATTGTTGGCTGGTTAAAATAATCTATCTGCGTTGCCAGAGGAGTAATTGGCTATATATCATAGTCTATAATAGCACGTGTCCACACTTCGAGAGTTTGTACAGTAAGAAGGACAGACACATGGGAACATACGATATATCGTAACACGTGTGAACCCAGCAGAAAAGCAACGATTACCACAGAACTGACGTTCTGACAGAGATTAATAGTAACACTTCTCGGTTATTTCATTATTATAAATATAACTTAGATGGTGGGTCCTTCCAGTATTAATCATAAGGAATCAATGACATAAAAGATAACTTAAACGTATTTCCTCCATTATTGAAAGCATTAACCCCTTGCCGTACCATTTTCTTCACAGTTACTGCGATTACGAATTTTTCAATTGACATAATTTCTTAGAAGGGACAGAACATTGACATTTATTCCGTGCTCGAATTTACTCGAATACTTAAATATTAATAACAAGGGATTAGAATTTCATTCCAATTTTAAAGAACAAAATAAGATCCATATTTAATAATTTATTACTAGTAATTTCCATCGCGAGTCGGACTCGTCGAAGTACGGTAAAGAGTTAATAGCATAATAAATGTGAAATATATTTTCTGTAAGTACTTTTGCTATATTTCAAGCAGTAACAGTACATTCTCTCTGTCTCTCAGCTTGCAATCAATAATAAACAATTTGTATAGAGATGACATGATTAGTCAAGCCTTACTCGTTTTTATAGTTACTGAAATCGGCGAATACAAAAAGAAGCCTCGAGACTCTAATAATTATATCTCCACTTCCCGAATTGTACATCTCCGGTTTTAAGTTGGGGAAAATAGAAACAATTGACTGTACAATAGTTCACAAGTCTGCCACTGTCTAATACATACGATAGTAGGGGTGTGTGAGAACTCTAAAATATCGGGAACTCATGGTTGGGAGGAGTTGAGAAGAGTCGGTCCGACCGGGTGGTGTTCCCGAAAATTTGGAGATTCCCGAAAGAATCGAGTTTCCCGGAACGAGATTCTCAAAAAGTTCGAGAACCAGACTACCGTTTCTCAAACTACTTTGCATACTTATTACTTATTTGTGCGCTATTCCTATTCCATATAATACGAATCGTATAATTTTATAATAACACAGTCGCGCTTTCCGAGCATTTACATGCGTTTCAATGAATACATTCATGTTTTCGGATTTGTTATTCCATATGTATCGACACATTATGTTATTTTATTTTTTACCTATTTCCTTTATTATTGTGTATTAATATTATGACATTCCGAACATATTGAATAGGAATACCGCACGAATAAGTAATAAATATGCATATTGGTTTGAGAAATATAGCCAAGTACTCGAACTTTTCGGGAAATTAGACTTTTTTGGAAAACTCGAATACGTCCGGAATCTTGCAATTTTATGGATTCGATTTATTCGAGAATCCCAACTTCGGAAATCCCTAAAAATTCGAGAATCTCCAAATGTTCGAATACTTAGTTCGATCTCGAAAAATGTCGTGTTTTCAATCACACTTACTTGTTTTCGTATCCAGCAGTCTCACTTGATTACGTGAACCATATTTACGCATGGGAGGACAAACAACATCGTACATCGCAAGCTATACCCAACTAACTTGTTTTAAGTAAATTCGCAGTGTTTTGTCACGAAAATAAATTTTGCTGACGTGTTCGCAAAATATTTTTCATCGAGAAAGTTATATAAACGCTGCCAAGATAGTAATAAATCGACTCGCTGATTCCCCCAGTGAAAATAATGTCTGTATTTCTCTGTGTCATAACATCGAATGTATAAATGCGAAATCTATTGAAATTGGAACAATATTTCATTCATTTATTATTTATTTTATGATTAATTGTCGAAAGATCCATATTTACGTAGGCAAATACAGAGATATTAAAATCGAAAATAATTTCTTTCGACGCATACATGTACACAGTATGAGACATGATTAAACATTAACAATGGTTATTTTATTAATAAATTTCTTAATAGTTGTATTGGCATCGGTAAGATTTTGTAGATGACTATGGTAATATAATAATTATACTGCAGTATTATTTGAAATAAACATTGTGTACTTCGCTCGCAAGAAAGAGAAACTAAATTCAAAGTTAATTCTTTTATTCATGATTTGATTAGACTGAAAATAATTCAATGACGCTTTAAAATTCCCTTAATCTCTCTTCTAGTTTAAATCGAAACTAATTATTGCTATAAATGCACAAAATCTATTGTCTAATAATAGACATTCACTTTAAACTGTACTTAACAGATTCTTTAGATATTTTTGAAGTGTCGATATCCATTATTTCGAATATAATTACACGGGAACAACGATGAATTAGCGTCTCTATTTTTGCGAAACTTTTCAAATCAGGTGTTCCGTATTATCACCCATAAACGACCTCAATGGAGCAATTACGTGAATTGAAAGCATCGTTCGACTGCGACATCGGGTTTACTGTTGCGAAAGAAACGCCGAATTACCGTAATTCAACTAGAATGGCATTAACCGACTTCCAGGCGGCTGGAAGCAGGCGTGGGCCGTGGCATCGTGCGGTTAGGGTTGTCGGGAATTCCCGTAGAACAAATAGAATCCTCGTAAAGCCCGGTGGTTCCCGGAGACGCGATCACGGCCGCGTGGGTGGCGGGGAATTCGCGAAGACGCATTCGGCTCCGGTGAAAGCGGCCACTGTATGAATCTCATTGAACCGTTTAAGACTGGCTTAAGTGTTGTGAAAACGATCGGAGTAGCGTCGACGCCGGTGTAGGAGGATGATAAAACCAGAAGACGAACGCTCTTCCTTGGCGGCCTCCGCGAAACGACGTCGGCCGACTATAGGGGGACGAGGGATAATGGAATAGAACATTATCTGGATATACACCGTCGTCCATAAGAATTAGAGCGCTTATCAGCGAATCTCGAGAATTTTTCAAGAATTACCGTACCTCCTATAATTTTTGCTTAACTCCCGTGACGTTCTTCGGTGGAAATTCGATCATTCGATCGTGTGGCGGTATACGGTAACATTAAACAAACAACATGCTGGTCGAGACAAAGGTTGACGATCGCAGCAGTCGCCATTGTAGCCGACACATTTTCGAGCAAATTACAAGTTGTTTAACTCCATTACGGTAGAAATTACATATTCTGTCCGTTCACGTGCTTCGTTTATAAATTTGTTACCTTCTCGAATACTCGCAAATAATTGACAGTAATTTAGTAACATAAGTTCTTCGGTGCTACAATATAGAGCGTTTCTAATTTGAAAACTGTTGCACGCAGCCGGATTCTACCTCGAGTTCGAATAAAATTTTGTTTTAAATGTAAACGCGAATATAGTTGGCATAAAGTAACAGAAACATAAAGGAATTATTTGATACATTATTTATTATGAAACGATTACGCTGCGCTTTTAAGTTTTCTAATAAGCCATATTAAATTCTTTTATATGAAAATAGTGCTACAGTATTTTATATGGACATGTTTCTGTCTCATTTGTGAAACATCTTGTAAAAACACGCAAAGATAGATTTACAGATAGAAGAATTGTATCCAGCTTGTAAATGGATGTACGTGGAAAGAAGAGAGCCGCATTAAAATAGCAGAGACTTATAATCCGCGTATTCGACGAATTGTAATCTGCACGATATCAGATGAAATTGCAAAATCTTGCTAACGTAATACGAGAAAGCCAACGAGGATTGCGAAATATCGATTAAATATCATCTTTCACCCACAGCCAATAAATACCGTAATGCTTATAGACGACGGCGTACGTCTCAATAAAGTTTTGCCGTGGAACGACGAAAAAAAAAAAAGGGAAACGGACGTTCAGCCGGATAATCCGGGCAGAGATGAATGGTCGAGTTCGCTCGTAGCCGCTAGGCATTTCCTGCGGATATGTTTACTAAAATCGCGGGAATGTTCTCGCCCGATCGGCCGCACTATTATTTCCTATAAATAGCCTGTCGAGCCAGCGATAATCAACCGGCGGTTAAAAACACGGTTCGATTATTATAATTTAATTATTCTGGGAGGCGATTAACGGGCGAGTACGGTCGCGCTCGCGCGATGAAAAATATTATAAAATTCATGGTCGGTAAACCGGTCGTTAATGCGAAAACGCTTGGCGGAGTTCGGCCAGCGCGACGCGCGATTCCGACAATTCCGTAAAAGTTGCTGGATGTTTAATTGTGTCCGGTGCTCGGAAACTCGTACGAATGGAAATTCCCTGTAGTTTCCGACACGGTGATATCCGGATGAGGCGGAAAATTAATTTCTCCGGCAAGAAGTTATGCATCCATCCGTCGGGCTCGATGCGCGCCCAACAAAAGGGGATATCCCGTGGTCCACCGGTCGGAACCTGGGATCTCCTTCGTGGCACTGAACGGGAATGATAAATCATTCGTTTGAGCCCGGGCGAAGCTCCGGGGATGCCCTCCTCGTCTGCGCAAACCCCCGTAACATCAATTTTAGAGCCGGCGTACTTAAAACTTGATTTAGCCCTGGCGCGACCGTGAATGATGCGTGCACTTAAAGGCTTCGCCGGCGATCTCATTACGAAATTATGAGTTCCTCGAACTGCGAGCCACGCAACTCGGATTCCGGAAAATTCTCTGTCAACTGCGCCCTATCGCGACCCCGTAAATTCCAATCGTTTCGCATTGATCAGTCCTTGCAGCACTCCAGACGAATTAACGCCACTTCAGTCAACAGCGAGACTAGATCGCAGATTTTAAGAACCTTTAGCAGATGATCGCTTGAAAATTATCCGAATTAGATCATCCGGACAATAAAATCTACACGATACATTCAAAATTTACTATTTCAATTTAAAGATATTATTGAAGCTTTTCTCGAAAACGATTGCTGCAAATTTATTAATCAGACAATCATTTCGATACGGATAGAGTGTAAACTAAAAGAAATAAAAATCTCATCCTGGACGACGTTTAACTAATTTTCTAATATATTCAAGTTAATATTAATATGAGAAGTATATTTATATTTTGCATAAAAATCTCTGCGATCTTACGAAAAGATATCGTGTTTGTTCCTATTTTAATCACACAAGCCTTACAATTGCATTGGCAAATGTTCCATTAAAAAGAAATAAAGAAGTTACACATTGTTATCTATGCGTCATTTACTATCCCTTTTTACTTGAGATAAATCTAATAGCGTTAGAGTTTAGTATTTTTCCTATTGCGGTTGCATATTCTTTAACTGGTGTTCCCTCAATTGATTCCATGGTTATGGCTTGGTCTCTCTTTGGAAAGCTGTTATTGGCGACCATTGAAGCGTATGATTTTCGATTTGATTCTGGATTCCGTTTGGGTTTCTTGGAGTATTTTTGTTTGCGAGTTGGAGGAGTGATCCCTGTACTCAGAAATCATCTCCTCTGGGTGGTTACTACCACCACTCATCGGTTTTATTTTAATAATTATATTTTATATATTTAATAATTATTAAATAAAGGCACTCATTAACATACACTTAGTAGCGGCACTTGTCTATTATCAATTTGCTTCGGCACTCGCACACTGTAAACAGATACGTCATATCGGTACGAGTACTCGACACGGAATGAAGACACTTGAACGGCTTTCGAGCACACTGCTAGCACGACCCAATGCTGGCACGCAAGTATGTTTCGAGCCTAAATGGGCGTGATACTATCTATCCCTTGAGAGTCGAACTCGTCAACGTCATACAATCCTAATGTCTATACTTATAGATATAATAACTTGTAAGAATTCTGTTTCGCAGACTTGCCAACATCGTCACAGTTGATTTATGTAGCACTAAACTGCAACCGATGAATATCCTCCAGTTAATGCCAGCGATTTAAGCATTGGAAATTGCCCATGTGAATCGTAAAGCGCGAAATAGTCGAGGGGAATTGTTCTTTGCAAGAGTTTCGAGACCAATTGGTGCGAACGGCGCCACTTGGAATTGTTAAAAGCGTGGGAATCCGAACGATCGAATCGAATTTGGCGAACGGTTGAAATCATTCAATCAGGACGATCCCCATAGTCGGTTATCGAAACCGCTCGACCCACGCGCTTGGAATTTAGAATATTGTTTTTAAATATCTGTCATTTGCCTCCTGATTCGCAATGGGGTTAAAATCGCGGGATTTTTCGTGAATGTCATCGGCAAACGTGTGGATTCGTCTCCAAATGGCTTTACAGGGGCGTAAACCGCTTATCCAGCAAGCCCGCGGTTAGTATAATATTTAGGGGCGAGCTTGTGCACCGCTTTTATCGCCGAGGGTGACGCAGAAAGAGGCGGAATAGAGCCAATCCAGCAAGAAAGCGGCACCTCTATCCGGTGTAAAAGTTACCAGCCACGCATTTTCATACTGTTAATTAACGCGGCGCTATAACCAAGCGGCGCACGCAATTTCGCGGAATAATTCCGGGGATGTAAGAGCACGGTGTCATACCGGCGCGGAGGGCCGGCCGTTTGTTACGCGCGCGACAAAAACAATGCCGGTGTTCCCATCGTGCTGTGAATAAATAATCGTTGCTCTCGCGGGAATGGCTAACCTTAAAACAGACCGTGAAGCCACTAAAAATTGTTCGAGCTTATCGTCGAATCCGAAACAATGGACAGTCGACGTAATTAACCTGTTAATTGGACATGACGAAATATAACATTTCATTATACCATGGAGACGACTCCGGTGAACGTGACGACGTTTTTCGACAAGGAAATTTTTACATAAAGTTAGAAAAAAGATAAAAATTCACAACAAAGTAATTTCGGTTCTGAAACAACAATTACACGTTCTGTAATTCTATCGACACGATAGAAGTGTTTATATTACAATTATAAAGTACACATTCCATAATCAATGGCCTAATATATTTAACAATGATTCTACTAAGGGATATTATTAATATTTGATTAAAACGTATATTTCCTAAATATGTTATGACATAGTTTGTTGAAACGAGTAATCAACAAGTGAGAAACACCATTTTGTTTTCATTACATTAAGCGTGATAATAGAACTTCTCACTCCGAAGAAAAACGTCCCCGTTGTGAAACGAGTTGAACAAAAGCTAATTCCCCGGTTAACAGGTTATGGAATTACGTGTCTCGAATAAGAAATGTTCTCGACGTTGGAACTTTGTTTTATGTACAAAGTAGCGTATTTAAGAGACGCTCGCTGACTCTGCACGCAGTCTACACTTTTAATATAAAATAAAATAGCATCAGAACGACAATTATTTTGATAAAAAAATAATTTCGGATTTTCTCATTACGTTGCAACAATGCTACGTACTTGAAATATATAGGCAAGTAGATATGAAAAAATTCGATTTTCTACCCTATTGTAAATGGCTGACATCTAAAGAACTGATTGAACTCAGAATGAATTATTGGATACTGTTGAAAACATTTCTCCAATTATAAATCAGATGTGCTTGATGGAAACTCCCTGTTGAAAAGTTTCTCGAGGAACGTTATTATACCAATTACCCGCTTTCATTTATTTCATTTACGTCAGGTCCAACCATAGGGCAGCACCGGCGGCGTACTTCTCATTTAAAGTACAATAAAACTCAGATAAAAATTCTCGGATCAACTCTTAAGTGGTTACTCGAAAGAGGAGACTTTGCTTTATGAAGTCGCGATGAAACAAATGTGGAAAAAAATGTTTTAAACTCCGCGGACCCGTCTGAATTTATACAACTTGAAAAGCAAGAAAGGAATGGCGGCTTCTCGCTTCCGTTTTATAATCAAAAAAATGGAATCCGGGGACATAAAAGTAGAAAATCCTACCTTTAGAACGAGCGCAGACGGAATATTTCATGAAGTTTTTCGACGGAGTCGCGGGAGCTCAAAGATCGACAACTTTTTCATCCCGTAATTCAGTAATCCTTCAAAGATCGAGAGGGATCCGATCTTTTCCGCTAATTTTCCCGCCGTAATCTATTACTCTTGGTCGATCTACGAGCTCCCCTAATTTTCTTGTCATAATTTAGCGACCCATTAATTCTGTGGAGTAGTATATTTTACGACCGGGACATAATATTTATAGTGATTCGAGTCTAATACTCGGAAAGCTTTCTATGACAGAGCACGAGTTATTATGCTCTGCCTTTCGCAGAAAGAGATTCGGAGTATGACAGTCAAAATACATTTACACCCACCCTATTTTTATAACCTATAAATTACCAGCCTGAACCGATTGGGGTATTGCGGACAGATATGACGATTATTGATGATCTCGGATCCCCTTACTCGGAACACGAGCCATGATACATTCATAAACACTATTAGCATAGTTGCGTCAGTTCAGCTCTTGTTCGCTGCAAGAAGAGAATATATTAAGTATTTTCATTTTTGTGTCACGGTCGTCTTTGAATACCGATTGAATAATTATCGATTTGGAAAAATTGACTTTTTCGTTAAATGTTACTGAATTTTTCCAACCGGACCACTATGTGACGGTTTTCGGATCATTCTTAAATTATAATGAAAATAAAAATCGATACCGGGTGCTATAATTTTCTATTGCTCTACTTAACACTTTGGTCAATGTTAAATTTTCGTTTCCATTTTGATTTTATTTATTTTATTAATCGCAAAAGAAATCTAATGCCTAGAAAAATTGTATAATAACATTGAAGCTTACGGTTGTGCATTCTAACACATTTATATAAATAATAGATATCAAATTATTGATTACCATGACAATCGATTCACAGGCTACCAATTAGGGGTGAAAGCCGATTTATAGGCTATTAGTCAGTAAAGTGTTAATACACTTTTTATATTAAATGCGTGCATAGCAAAAGGATTTCTACCCTGTTTAATAGATATTATAGTAGAATATATTAATTATACCACAAATTCGAATCGAATAGGATTTAGACTATAGCGAAATAGGTTATTACGAAAGCGTTCTAAGCAGGCTGGAAACGTTTGAAAATGAATCCAAACTTCGGAAATTACGGATAACGTGGACCGAAACAGTGTTTGAATAGACAAGCTCGGAGCTCATTTTCGGTGACAGTCCAGGTCTCTCGGCAGTGTAACGAGAGAAAGAGCGAGGACCAGCAGCGTTCGTTGTCTCGCGCTCCGAGCCCGAGTTAAGTGGATACCACTGTATTACTCGGGACCGATTCAATTACAGGTATCGAACTCTTTGTGAAACATTACATACATAAATATCTGACCTTTTAATCTGCATCAGTTACCCCTGCAACGCAGCGCAACGGTGTCGAACGTCGACCGAATTTACGAATTTAATTTCACCCTGCCGGTAACCGGCAGCAGCGTTGCGAAGTCATTTAGCGCAACAGACACAATTACCTTTTATTTTGCTCGCTTTAAGCGTTCGCTCGCGGTCTTAATGCAACGCCGTTCACAGCAGTTTCCACGGGAAAGAAAAAATTGATTCCCCGACGCGATAATTCGCGTTAATTAACTGTTCTTCAATATTGTTCTCGGTAGAGCGGGCAAATGAATGGAGGGGATCGTTACACGTCAGACGAGGGTTGGGGAGTGCAACCGCAGTGCAGGAAAAACCGATCGGACAGAAAATGCGGCGGACCCGGCAAGAACCGAGGGAGCGACGGAACGGAGCTATCGAAATTGAAAATTTCCACTGGGGAAAATTGATCAGCCAACACGGTGCGCCGGCCAATTCCGTTTTGGCCAGCGATTGATTATGAGCCGTGGGCGCGGTGGGCGAGCGAATTGCAGGTGGAATAGAAAAAGGATGATCGGGTCGCCGGTTCCTCGTTGAAATACGCGACGCAAAGGGGAAGGTGTCTTCGGCTTCGGATCGGTCTAGGAAATCGAAAGGTCGACGGTTCACCCGGCGACCGTCGGTCGTACTCATCCGCGCGTCCTTCCTTCCTTCCTTCCCCACTGTTTTAGATCGACCGAGATTCTCCTTTTTCGTCGCGCTCCTTTTTTCTCCCGTAGACATGAAATATTACGTCGCCAGCAGCGACAACTCCATTTTTATGAGCCGGCTGGCCGCCGTGGCCTTCCGGTCGGCAGCCCTAAAGCCATTCCAGTATGGCCCGGCCTCGCTTCTAGCTCTTTACGCCCGATTGAAGCTTCCGCGCCCCGTTTCGAACACTCCTATTGTCGGCTCCTTCGACTGGCCGCCACGGAAATTCGCCGAATGTTGTTATCGAGTCAAAGCTCGCGACCGACGGTCCCCCGGTGACCGGCGACGGTTTTATATCTCCTTTCTAGCCGCGTCTGTGTCTGCTAACACAAAAGTCGCAAATGGCCAATGCACGCGGAACAGTTTTTGATCATCCTAATGGATATGTTTTTCTTTTATTCGTGGATAAAACGGGTCCAAAATCAGTATAAAATAGAGAGATTGCAGAAATTTAACCCGTTACGGTTGTATTAAATGTAGAGATAGATGTTATGCTGGTCGGAATTAATTTTCGTTGAGAGAACAGTAATATAATACACAACGTGCAAGATTAAGTAGGAAAATACTTCTTTTTAATCCCCAAAACTAGTCCTCCACTATGCTATATATGGAACTCTCAAATAACGATAAAACACATCCTTCTAAATTGTTCTAAGTACGCAGAACTCCGCGCTAAATACCAAATGAGACCAAACATCCACGATAACCTTAACAACAGCATGCAAATAAGACAAGTTATCTCATTCCTGACAGATTCAAGCCTATACAGTAAACTCTAATATCTCCGACTAAAAGTCGTCGCTAATAACCGCAAGTGTATAATTGATGCGACATAAAATATGAGTGAAAAAAAAGGAGAAACAACATTTGTTAATACTTTCTTAAAGTTTAGATATATTGTATGTAACATAATAACATGTTTTAATTTTATGTATGAATAAAGAAAATCGGCTGAAAGTAGACATACAATCGTAAAGAGTTAAAGAAATATGTAACGAATGCAACGAATTACTACTGAAAAATAAATTTTATCACTATATATTACGTTAGCATAAATACAGTTATTCGCGATGTGATCATAGAACCTAATTGAAAGATTGTTGCTTCTACGCATTTAAGATAAAACAGATCTCGTTTAGAATAAAATTTATGTAGGGTAGAAGTGTCCTGTTAACCGTAAGAGAGAAACTTTACCATTCTTTTTTTTTGTAAAAAAAACTGCAGCTACAATAGAACAAGAAGAAACAAAAGAAAGCTGTCCTCCATCAGAAATGGAACAGAGGTTCTTGACAGGAAGCTATTCGTCTATGTACAGGTGCTGGAGGTGATGATGAGAACGAAACCTTGCTGATGCCTCTGACATGTGTAAATAGTTGCAGTTTGTCTTGTCTCATTTCTGCTACATTTAAAAACGTTAAACTAAGTGTTGAACCTCATTTTTTGAATTCCGATATTTATGTTACTTTCATAGTTATAATTTTGTATTTATGGAATTTGTAGAATAGTTCTGCCTAAGAATAACTCAAACGATTTTTACAATTATAGCGGAGTAAATGTCAACCGTGTTAATTGTCACAGCAGATTATCGACAAGAGTCACGGAATGAAATGATGTTGGTTTATGAAATTTATTTCAACAACTGCATCTGTAACTCTGTTACAATTCATAGATATAATTAAAATTTGGCTCACTTGACCATAGCATGCTTAAGAGAAAGTGAACAAATCTTCATTATTCTTTCATAAGTTTATATTTATTTTTTGCATTAATAGGTACCTAAATGCATCATTTAACAGCATTGTGTATATAGATCGTCAATTCAGGGAAGAAAAATCATTTCCGCGAGCTCGTAAAAGATGATAAAAAACACTTCGATTTTATCGGCCAAGGTTATTTGAACAGGCGAACCCAGGTGATTGGGAATATCGGGTTACAATATATATACCCGGGCACTTCCGACTTGAATCATTGTCGAAATTCGTCGTCCAAGTCGACCACGGTGATCGAGCGGTGGGTTTACGATTTCCTGTTCTCGGGTGCGGCCAACAACCGAGTGGCCCTCGCATGATCGTGTAAATTTTCAGCAAAGCAGTTCGCTGCGGCTCAAACTCCGCCGCAAGTCGAAAGCTTCGTGACAAAGCGCCCGTGCTCGCCGTACCGTTCCCGTCGGAGAATCACACGTGTGAACTGTCCTATTTATCAGATCTACCTGCAGCAGCAGTCTGCCCCCGGTACACCCTCTCAAATCACGATCGCTTGGGCGAGCCGACACGACACGGATTAGAAACTTGCGGCGGGATATTCCAGCACAATTCCAACGAATTACGCGATTGGTTAGCAAGTGTGGAACAGCTAACAGAATATACGCGATTATTTACGCAACAATTGTATAGAATTTAATTAGCTGACATTCCGATTTCCACGAAACAGCGAAACAATCGTCCGAAACAGGGAACGATTGCTGCAATAATTTCAGTGCCTGGTATCTTATACGAGATAATTAATGAAATGAAGACATAATAAAAGTAAACATAATAAATGAAGCGTATGCACTTTACCGATCGGTCATTCGTTCGTAAAAATTTCATTTATTATAATGCAATTAAATCTACTACCATGCTTATACTTCTATAACATTGGCATTAAACTATATTTATTTAACTTATTTCTATTTTATTTATTTTATTAATCGCAAAAGGTATTCTAAGAAATGTTTAAAAACTGCTACTTCAAATATTGTATCTTGAAAAATCATCAAGAATATTTTGTGTCCTCGATGAAAAGCAAAAACTGATTACAATGATTAATAAAACTGATTGTAATGTTACGTTGCCTAATCGATAATGTTATTTATATATTCATGAATTGTTACGTTCGTCTGGACTCTGGATTAATCCGACGTCCATCAAGCGTCAACCGTATTATTTATAATTTAAACACTGTCCTGCAACCGGAAGGGAAAGAACAGAAAGAACATTATTCATAATATAATTCACATTCTCATGGTAAATAACGGTCTTTTCATTTACGAATTCGAAGTTAAAAAAAAAACGGATCCCGTATCCTATCAGTGTCATAATATCACGCGTTCAAGAGTGATATCCAACCAACAGAATAATGATGAAATGAACGTCGGTAGGTCGATACGCGATACGAGAGTATCGAAAACTCGCTAATGAATTTTATTTCGCCAAACATAGGGAGAATATTACGCCAGTGTTTTTTTTTCCTTGGATTTCGTACAGTCCGTTCGTGCGGCATAAATAAAAAAAAAAAAAACAGAGCGCAAATCGGTGACACGTTTACGTTCGATACTATTCTATCCATTTTTATGTCGATTGAACCGCGGAAAAAGCGGCGGTCGAGCGAGCGAACAGTTTAGTAATATTCCATTGAATTTATCAAATTTCATAAATGCGCACCGGGATTTAATGGAATCTTCACGCGGTGGATTTGTGTTACGCGTTCCGTTCGGTAGACGCGGCTGTCATTGCGACGCCGAATCATAACCATCGATCACAATGCAACCGGTTCGAATTGTTGGCAAATAAAAAACGAAAGCGTAAGTGGACGGGGGCAGGTGCAGGAGATATGACCATGTAACGCGTTTCGCTCAATTCTAGTTAATTAATCCGCATTCTCGAACGCTGTGTATTTTTTCCGGTAAACTTCCCCAGGAATTGCACACGCTGTTAAGGCAAACTCCAGTTTGATTTGTTTTACGCTGCTAACTGACAGTTATCAGCAGCGTTCGCGTTACAGGTGAAATGAGCATTGTACTGTTGCCGCAACGAAATGCGCAGCAAATTTGGTTAATCCTTTACCAGACAGCGGATCTTTACACAAAATGAAATTTTTCCTGTTCGATTATGCAGAAGTTAGGTAAAAAAGTTATTTTTTTTAATGACGTTTATACGATGGATATAATGCCATAGTATCTTTAAATTTTTCTTCAGTCTTTAATACTGTATGTATCGATTAACCATTTTCGCTATAAATGCAGTAAAACTATTGTATATTGATTATATAATAATCCGTAATTAATATATGATATATAATTATAATAATATATTTTAATAATATATTGTAATAATACGTAATTATAATAAGTAATTCGTTGTATAAGTATATATGTAAGTATAAATGTTATTCAATTCTTTTAAATTGAAATAAAATTCTGCTGTCTCTGATCATCAATATTTAAGCAATCAAGTAAATGATGTAGGCATACAGTAAATACAAATTTTACTTTTCTTCCAAGAAATTCTGACAACTGAGAAATTTCTAATTATTATAATTATGAAGAAAATTTACAATTAATAAAATCTGTTAAAAGTTTCTCACGAGGTTGTCCCTAACAACGTATTACCAAGATCAGAATCGTAAAAGGTGTTTCCCCTAATCATCGTTATTAATCTTTACAAGGTAATTAAAGGGTGTTGTTAACCTGTCGTTAAGTAACGTATGTATTAAAGAGAAGTAAAATTGTAATATTGTCGAACGCATATTTCAATCTACCTCTTTATCGGGTATAAAATTTGTGTCCACCCCTAAGTCATACGCCGTTCAATTTTGAGGACAAAGTAGGTCTGCCAGCGGCACCATAACGACGCCATTCGACCAGCATTCGAATAAAAATATAATTTGAAATTCGCATGCTAAGTAGATTCGTCCGACATTTTTCTCGGCGCACTTATATTCGCTATGGCAGAAGCTTGGGCGTTCACGCGGGAAGATAAGTTGACAAATTTTTCACGGGCGATCCGGTAAAGAATCTCCGTCGTTTTTGCAGCAACCCGGGGACAGCGCGATCGTCTCGATCGTTTCGTCGCTGCGTTTTTCAGGCACAACGGACCGATTAATCGTCGCGCGGCGGCCGTGCCGATGCTAAATCGCCTTAAATTGCTACGAATTACCTCTCGCGAAAGAGTCTCGCTTTTCTGTTCCCGTGTTCCCTTCCTGCCCTACTTCGGCTCGTTCCCCCCCACCGCCGTCGCCGCCGCCACCGCCTCGCCGTTCTTATCGAGCACAAAAGCAACATTCATCCTGGTTATTATTCCACGAAATCCGCGGAATTAAATTGTCGACGGTCGGTACAATGGCAAGAAAACGCTAATACGTAAGAACAAAAGGTGAGAGCCTCGTGCGATTTTTATTGGGCCTCGTTAAGTCGAAACGGCCGCTAGTTTTCTACGTTAATGTTCGTCGATTTAATCACTCGCCCGACGTCGTCCACCGTCCAGGTTTGGTAATGAAAATATTTAAGCGTTGCCCGTTCTGTGAGTCATCGATAATGCGAGACACAAAAGGTTCGGGAAAAGGCATTCAAAGCCTGATTAATTCCCGTGCGTTGCTAGCTGCGCGTTCACGCCGTGGACGAGGTGAATCAGCGTAATCAAAAGCAGCTGTCTGACATACATATTATAAAAGCGAAACACATTATTATATAAAAGAGAATGCGTTTCTAATTATAAAAGAGCTAGGGCTAATAAAGGAAAATTACTTATTATTGTGGTATCGGGAATATTTCGGCACCCTGTAGATAATTTTAAGATAATTTTAAGGCCTTCGGCCCATCGGCGACGCGGATGCCCACATCTGGGGTTTGTAGAAATTAAGGAAAGGGAAGCAGGTATGTATAAAAAGCCGAGCCGAGATTGAAACGGGAGATTCTTGTTTTGAAAGTCGTTGCGAAAGGGTCGCAAGCTAAGTTGTAAAAAGTAGAGAGTCGTCGTGGTCGTATAAAGTCGAAAGTTGTATTTATAAGTTGTAGTAATACATTGACAAGTTGTTGAACCGCGCAACTATCGTACAATATAGTCTTAATTTCTATTGAATCCACAATTTGTAATAATTAATAAATATCTATAATATTGTTACTACATTATTATCACTTATATTACTGTTATTATCATTATCACTTGATTGAATAATGTACGAATTATAAACTTTGCTTCTACGTTATTGGCTCAGATAGAATAGTCGAAAAATTAATTCTCTGTGTCGTTATTCGAACGAATTGTAATTTGCAGAAACAGTTTTTTTTAACATTACCTAGTAAGTTAATCGTTCTAATATCTTAAAAATTGTCAAGTCATCTGCTCCAATTAAAAAAAAGTTATTACACTTGGTAAAGTGTCAGAATATTTATTGCGTATTCGGGCGACTGTTTGCACACGAGCGTCCGCAAAGAGTTAATGAAAGAGAAGGATCGCTGCGATAAAATGAAAGTCGTAACGTCTTTGTTCACACATCCTCTTGTTTTATCAATAAAATTAATAGAGAGAAGCTTAGTTGGAAAGGAGAAGAGAATCGGAGAAAATTTTCGCTCGCAGATTCGCCAAACTTTTCGCGACTTCGCGAATTGGAATAATGGAGGACAGAAAAGGAGTGAGAGGGGGGGGGGGGGCGAGAGAGAGAGAGAGAGAGAAAGGGGTAAGGGTAAACGAGCAAGCTGTTGTAGGCGTAAATATTAGCTGTAAACGTTGCGATATTTGTAGGGAGAATTGGTACATGCCTGCAGTAGTTCGCAGATTTTGCAGGAATAACATTTCAGGCGGCATTAACTTGGGTGGAGAAAATATTAGCATACGGCGCGCGTTTGCCCCGAACTATGAATTCTCCGTGTGTCCAAACGACCGACTAATTTGCCTCATAGGGGCCGGGAGGCGAGGCGAAAGCGGAAGAAATATTATTGCACAGGCGAGATTGGGGCCGGATTGTCACGAGCTTTTTTTGGCAAAATCTTCTGCAATCTCTGCCGCACTGATTCATTCGTTCCTAGACAGGTTCTTCCGTATTCCGTACGCGACGAAAATTAAACCGTTCCGAGGATCGACGCGCGCGATTCATGGCGGAACGATGGTCTCCGTGGGCTCGCTCGCTGATTGCCCGTTAATAATTGCAAATACCGCTGAACCGCGCTCGTAGTCTCTCGTCCGTCCACACTCAATATGGACAGTCCAATGATGAGAGCGCGAATGGATCGGAGGTGATTGCCTCCGTCTAATACCCTTTCACCTAACAACAATATCTTCATTACGGTCCATGACGTCGTAATGACCACGTACGGAGCAGCTGTTACAATGAGCGAAAGGTGAACTCCAAGTATCTGTCTACGAAGCCGCACGTTCTTGCACGGAAACTCTCGGGTTAATTGTCTCAATATTCAATGGTCCCCAGTTACTACGTTATTGTATAACAATATTGTATCGTAGCGTGTAAGAAATCTATTCAACGTCCAAACGCAATGGTATGGACATTTGGTGAAACAATAATTTGAACATAGTCCAATAAGATGATGAAGATAATTGGACGAGGAATACCTAATTGTTCGATTTGATTTAAATACAGTGTGCACATGATATAAATTTATTAGTATCGTGGCTGTTTCTAGTAATTGATTTTAATTATTAAACGAATAGAGAGTATTGATTGCATGGGTATGTTGCCCATGAAACTATAACACGATATTAGTAATATACGCGTAATGCATTGTTTTCATTTTATATCAAATACATGGCGCACTAATTCCACGACTTTGTAATATTACAGTTCAGTTATTAATGTCTTTTATTAAACAGTTATTCGTTCAAAGTTTACTGTATTATGCAAATATGATACCAATGTTACTTCTATTTGCAGTGAATACTAACGAGGCTGACACGTGGAAGCTTCTATTAATTGCCTATGAAGAATGAATATTACTATGTCGGAGTTAAATTCTGCTCTATCGTCATCAATATTTAAGCACTCTATTAAGCGCTTTTTGGGAAAACAAAGTTTAAAGCTTCTTTATGTGAACAAAAATATGGAAGCCAGGATGCACGATAAAATATATGAACGCTAAATCTACCGAACCTTAAAAATAACTAACTTATGTTGCTTTATAATGATGCGAAGATTATATTATATCTTTCACCATTTTTATTACAATGCATATTTGAATGAAGAAATTGATTCAATCGTTTCTTAAAGAAAGATTCTCATAATTTGAACAATTTGCCAATTATAAATGTGAGACGGATTCTAAGTCAAAATTACATTTTCTATGTTCCCTAATTAGAAAAAGTAATCGCTTAAAGAGTATGCATTTCCACAAACTTGAGGCACTTACCTTACTTAAACGAAACATCATTTTTTATTACAATGAATACTAGAAAACTGTAGTCACGCCGTTAAGACCATGGAAATAATCCACTGTGCATTCGTACGGTAAAACTCGCCTAAACCCTGGGTCCGTAACGTCGCAGAGATTTTGCCAATTAGGCCACTCCGTGACACGGAGGTGTTGGGAACAAGCTAGATTCGCACGAATAATCATCGCGGAGACGATGATCCAGATAACGTCAGAGGGACGGACGGGCATTAGTCGGGACTTACATCCGATTAACGCGAGTTGGTATCCATCGCTAACTAGTTGCCGCATCAATGCGACACGCAATTCCCTGGGAAGGCAACAGAGGCTCCTTCACGCGCAGATTGCATCTCAATTCGGTGAGATGAGATTCGTAATCGAATCGGCCCGCATTCAGTCCTCGCCGTTTAGCTCGCTCGTATAGCGCTCGCGCCTGCTATACCTATTGGAACGCGATACGCGACACCTATTGAACATTTTCGATTCGAGAGAGAAGAGCCCCTGATAGCACGTCCCGTCACGAGTTTCCCCCGTAAGCTTCTTTGTCACCCAAATGTGTGTTTTTAGTGCGAGACGTGAGGTTCCATTTGAAAGACGAGATTAACCGACAGCTCTATTCCGGCGTAGATTAACTCGAGAGAAGCCTTTTCGAAGCATCGCGATGATTTTTATCGCTCGGCATCTGTCAGAGTTAATTAGACTTATATGTCAGTCTAACAATTAGGCTTAAGCAAAACTGCATCCATTACATTGTGTTATTTAGAACGACGACCACAATTTTGTATTTCACGTAAAAGAACATTAAATTAATTTTGTACGTATCGTTATTTAAAATTGTAATATTTAAGATAATATTTGAAGAATTTATTAAGTTCACTTTAACAACATTTTTATCATATGAGAAGGATACGATTAATACAGTAAATATAATTATGTACGTTAATAATGTTAGTAGCGAATGTGTTAACAATGATAAGATGTAGTTTTAGAAAGCAAGGAAATTGTTATCTTAAAAAATAAACAAGACGAGAATCTCTTCTTTATATTCCATTCTTTTTGGACAGTGAGATATATATGCTCTTTGATATTAAATCTGACTGAATAAATATTTTAAAAGTGCTCAAAAGCGTTTATAAAATTGAAGACGTAAAAGGATTGAAGATAGTATAGCGGATATCAGAGTAACAGAGACACAAAGATTTTATAGGTTTATATTCACCGCTGTCGTCATAACACCTATAAAACAGGTAGTTTCGTCTTTATTTTACGCCCCAAAACAGTGTACTCAATTTAGTGAACGCTTTGAGCACACTTTGCAGCAATTAACAACACGAGCAACGTGTTTACAGGGTTCTCTCATTCCTTTTCTCTGAACCACATAAACAGCTCAACCATTTGAAGAGTGTTGGGCTCTGGGCCATAGTAAGAGAATGAACTTTAAGAACAAGTGTTGCGGAGAAGCTGAAATGTAGAACTGGCTGAGCAAATAAATTAGAAGTCATCTTTCGATAATACGGGATTCAACTATGTCCGCAATTAATTACCGTCAAACATCCATAATTAGATAATTTCCTGCCTCTGCATATTTGCTGAACGTCCAATCAACCGGTGAGCCAGCACCGAGTCCGGCGATGACGAGCGAAAAAAGAAGCAGTGTCGGATGTTTCGTCGCTGTTTCCATGACTACACTTCGTTTGCATAAAGACGGGCCCGTAATGCAAAGAAACAGGCTCGCGTTTGTCCGTATTTCAACTCTAATTAACCAGCTGCCCCGCCCACTCTCCTTTCTCATTCGCCCCGGTCTTATTGGATGCTAATGAATACCAGGATACGTCGTCTATCGGGCTGATTACGGTGAAGGACCGACGTGCGTAAACACGTAATGTGGTAATTCGACAAATATTGAATCCGGTTCGTAGGAATCGAAAGAACAGAGGAAACACCGTATAATCGCGCCACTTCGACGGTCAGCGGATAACGATTCCCTCTGGCTCGAGCCAACCGAGAAAAAGCTCTGGCCGATTCCGTTTCTAGTAACCATGACGACCGTACGGCGTGCTAGAGGAAAAACTTTTTAACATAAGAAAGTTCACGCTCCGGTCTATTCGCGTGCAATTTCCTTGCCGAGCCGCAGTGATCAAATATGCATGCTAATGCGGACGAAATGAGAAACAAAAATTTTTAGAATGCGGAATCTAATTAACGCTGTCATACATGGCTCGTCTGCTCATAGTTTCTTAATGGTTTCAGCTTCTCTGCGGTGGTTCTTAAAATCAGAACCCACGTCAAGGTTGGTTGTCGAGATTTAATTTCTTCTGAAATGTATTTGAGAACTACATATGTCTGTTTCGCGAAACCAAGTCTTAAAAAGTTGCGATTTAGTGACTTATTTTATAATTCGAATTGAAACACTCTTCTAGCTTTCACAGAGAAGAAAAAACTTTGCCGATAGGAAGAATTATTCTGGAAATCTAAGTTATTTCAAAAGAATCATACATATTTTATTAGTGGTAAAAACATTGTTATGCTTTGAGTTCGAAGGAGTGTTTTGAGACCATTAAAGTAATAACTCCCCTAATTTAGTATAATAAATATATAATAATGAAGTGATGTATAAGGCATCTGATTTGCTTTCTTAACTTCTCTTCCGTTCTACAAGAATCAATTACCAAGACACCTCTTTCAACTAAACGTAATCTATCTGTAACACTCTATCATAAATTACAACACAATATTTTCTCCACTTGCAAGTGTTGAGCAAATTAACAAGGTATTCGAAAGATCGAGTAAAGGTTGAAGAGTTATTTAGTGAATCTAACCGTGCATCCGCAGTACAAAACTATCCTCAGAATGAATACTCCACCGTAGCCGCGTAGTTTAATGTCGTCAGAAATATCTGCACCATTGTAGATACTACCACTCACAATCAGTATTTACAAGTGAGCCCGCCGAGGCACAAAGGGAAGATTACACCAGGAACTAACGTAATCAGAAGCGAGGTAAAATAGTCTGACTGCGGCTGGGAGCACTTCCCACGTTCCTTATTGTTAATATTACGTAACAAAACGTCGTGTCGTTCGCTTCGGCATGTTTCCGCCGGTGAATGTATCTAGTTTATTCCATGGACGTGCACGTGTCGGAATAATTCGCCATAATACCCTCGCATTCCCGATGTATAATTACCATATCCGGCGCGTAGTTGAGCAACCATGAACGGTGGACACGAAATTATTTGAACATTTAGCCGGCGCTTGTTACGCGTATTTACGACTGCCACGTTTGTGGAGGACAACGAGAAATTTGCGACGCTCGACCGAACGCAGAGCGGACTAATTCGAGACGAGTCTCGAGAGTAAAGAAATCGGTTAACGTTACGCCGGCGCTGTAACTCTCTTTTCATTTCGTTTCGGCCGGCGAAAAATCGAAATCCGGCGGATAGGAGGAAATTAAAGGATGCTTCACGGGATCGGAAATCCAGCCCCGGGCACAATACAATGCGAAATTCGATTGTCCGTTTCGTATCCTAGGGTATCGTCGGATATTAAATTCTATCACTCCTGGCCTAAGGTTCGAGACGACGACGCCGCTGTTATTTAACCGACGCTTCGCACCGTCGCGTTCGCAACGAACGAACGTCGCTTCGATAAATTATTGCACATTTTAATTGTACGTATTTTCAAACATGAGAAGATAAAGCGATTTGCCGAGATCCATCGTTTTGCGTTATTCGTGCTTGTTAGCACAATTCATCCGAACCAATGAAATTCTGTTTTCCGACGGATGTATTATTCTTCGCTGAGAAGTTATTTTGCGAAAATATTCGCAGACTGAACGTAACGCACACTGCTGGTTATAATTGATCGAATGCTGGAGAGAAAGAGAAGGAAAGAGAGAAAGAGAGTGTTACGCTTTACCCGTGTTTGAAAAGTAAATGCAAATATTTCTTTGTTGTTGTTGTTGACGGATACTCTTTTATTACGGAATGATTATGAGAATTTGCTTATTTACCAGTATTATGAAACGACACGCAATATTTCAAAACGGAAAAACATCCGGCATTGTATTGCTATTTTATTTTGTCATCACTGTTTCATGTTTCAACTTATTTTTATCTGATACAATAGCTGGATCATATATCTAGAATCAGATTAGTATATTTTGCAACACTTTTTATTTGAGGATTATCATAATCACAGTATACTAGTCAATTTTGTGAAAATAATCATACCAGTCCAGAGATAAAAATAATTAACGTGTAAGAACATATTGCTCGCCCTGTAAATTTAGCTTCTAATCAACAACTTCAAAAGCCCATGAAATTGAAGAATGTGAAATTTAACATTAGTTGAAATTTCCTCTCTATGCAGGTTGTGTCTTTCAATTATTTCACCAACGAAAGTTATTTCGTATAAAAAGAGATTACCTTAAACTTTGTTAACCATAACTATAAAATATTTTATAATTGCGTTTTAATGCACGAAATGTTTAAAACATTTTGTAAGCTTTCCACATTTTGCCAAACGAATTTCGAGTTTTGATAAAAATTGTTGCCGTCTATATTCCTGTGTATACCAAGCAACATTTTTAATCGAAACATGTTACGGAATATGTAGTTTACAAGGAAAGTCGGAACGACGAAGTTAAATGACTCGTCTTGTGTAAAGTCTTTCGCATAATAAATGTGAATGGCACGGGTTGTGCACGTTCGAAAGTATCCGCGCAGACGGCCTATCTAGAAAATCGCGTGGAACGGGAAGGAAAAATATATGTAATGGCCGCGACTGTCTTTCTCTCGACGCATTTACAGGAAATAAGTAAACCGTGCCGATGATAGAATACCGGCGCCACGGGGCCGTTGGTAGTTATTAAATAAACCGCCACGCATTATGCCATCCCCTTTTCTGTCTCACACCCGATTTTATGAGCCACCAAGCTCCAGTTGTTCCGCCCTGCAGCTGCGGCGCAAGAAAGATTCTTTTAAAATTAAAGACCGCCAGAGAAACCGCCATTCGGGGAGAATCCCCGCGAAATAATGGAACCGCCGTGAATGCGGAACCCACGGAACCCGCGGAAATCTGAAACGCACGAGAATTTTCATGTATTTGAATAATATGTTTCTTAATGGCCCGACGTAAGAACGCGGCACACGGGCTACTCTTACAACTGCACGGAATGAATGGTATAGCTTCTCTTCGTGGTCATTGTTCTTCGGCCCTCTGATTTTTAACTATGCAGATTTCATGTTTTCGAGAATTACTTTTTCGTCTCATCTATTCTTCAGAAACTTCTAATGTTCCGCTTTAATTACGCGAACGGAAACTTCGCGGACACGGTGTTCCCAGTAAGTGGTTAACTAGCGTCGTGAGGTATCCACTTTCAAAGTTCACCCACTAATCGTTAACTTGTTTCTTCAATCTGGAACTTCTTGCGTACGGATTGATGACGTCCTTTCAACTATTCGCGTAATTCTATGGCTATAAGGACAGTCGCCTCGAGTGAAAATTTCGAAATTTCAAGGTAGCGTAATATATGATTTACGCTAATATAATATTAGTGTAGACGTTATAGTATATAGTATAGACGCTATTTTATCTACTTGCATATTATCCAAACTATAATGTCAATGTAATCATTCGTAGGTATTTTGTCAGGATTATCGTTACACATAGAGTTTATATAAATTCGATCATTTCATGTTATCTAGCAATATTTGGAAGTTTGTTATACGTATACACACACATTACATTAACACATTGCGTACGGCGCATTTTTACGCTCTCGAAAAGTTGACATTCATTTTTTTTGCCAACCATTTGTTAAGGGGATTTTGTTAAGGGCAAGACTTCGTTATCCTGGTAACATAACAAGAAAGTCTATATTTAGTTCCTTAAATCGTCGATTGAGTCGAAAAAAACCTGAAAACGAGATATCCCGTTTCTCGGCCACAACGTTCGAATTGCTAAAGACGAGAAATCTCGTCTCCCGTACGCAATATGTTACGGACGAAGCACGCATCATCTAGCTTCTACTAAGAAAGTTTACTTGGACAACGTGCGCGTACGATTATTGTGTTAAAAATCGATTTAGAGCACTTACATACTGCGTCATTTACAGAAGTTATACAGAAATAATTCTCACTAACATATTTTTATTCGCAAACCGAAAAAAAAATGGAAAATTTTTCGTTCAATAACAGGCGTCTAGTTTTCGTCATAACGATCTATGCCGAAACGATCTATGCTCGCAACGTTTCGCGTTAGCCTCGCGTTCCCGGCATCTTTCTGATGAGCGCGGCAGATCAAACGGGAAGCGTCAGTAGGTCGGTTACAAAGCCGGCAGTGAAACAGGCACCGCAGCGGGGCAGCTCATCAAGAAAATGATGCAGTTCGAACATACAAACCGGATAGTTCTGTAACTAGCTTACCCCCGTAACTCAGCACGCCAAGCAGGAGATGATCTACTTGCGACAGGAAAAACACCGCTTCCGGCGATTAATTACGCGGCTCTGGCAGAGCCTGGCATTAAGCTGCCGTTTCCCCTACCCCCGCCGAATACCGATACGTCAGAATGGCACACCGGCGGGCAACACGTGCGTGTTCCCATCCATCAATCACATGGCATTCTCGCTGGCGTACCATCGTCGCGTTCGCTACTGATTATCGTGTGCCCGGCAAGTTTCACCGGAGATCTGGAGGGATCCGCGACCGGGAGATCTCGTGACCCTGTCACCGGATTCCCGGCGTTCCCGTGGAAGCTATCTCTCGGCGAGCACCTGCTGAAACGGTCGACCGAAGGAGCCTCTCCGGTCTAGCCGCCTTTTTATTCATCGGCCGCCGCCTCGTCGACGCAGCCGGTCCGTCTAACGAGACATACATTATGTACCAAGTTCGCTCACTTTGGAAGCGCTGTCACCGTGAAAAGCGAACGATGAGACGAGCGAGTTACGACCGGCGCCACGCGAAGTATACCGTCCGCTCCTGCATACGCGATGGAGGCAACGAACCTCGGACGACTTGCCGGCGTAACCTCTACGAAATCTGAATGACTCCCTCTTACACTTTTCCGCGAACTTCCTTCCCCTTGCTGAACGCGAAGCGTTATGCTCCGAGATCGTTACGCTCCAGCACGCCGTTGTTTGAATGCCGAATTAGGTGATCCATTGTGCTGACGCTACGGTTTCGGTTTACTGAAAACGACCGGGTTTCGTTCGTTGATACGGGCAAAACTTGAGGGGGGAGAGTAGTAATCTTATCAAGGATCATGGATAATTCTGCGTCATTTGCAGCGCGGAGGAAGAGGGTAGGAGACTCGCGGTGGATCGTGAAAGTAATTTAGTAACGCAACGCGACCGGTAGTTTCTTTAACGGAACGTAGAAGTTTGGACAGGATTTTGTTCCACTGCTAATTCGAACGCGCTGATTTATCATCGTACAGAGTTATTCAGGGTCTATGAAGTTTTTGCGGCTAGAGAAATGTTTGAACAGTGCTGCTTGACGTAGTAGTTTGCGGGTCGTGCACAGCATGTTACAAGAGAAGCGACGTAAAGAACATTTGGGAAATGCTGAATATATGTGCATTAGTACTGCTTCATTATTTAAGCGCGATTACACTAATAGCGGGATGCTGGCTTAGAAGACATTAATTATTCATGAGCAAACGGTTTAGGAGAAACAACAAAGATTTTGCGGTTAGGAAGGTGTGTTTGGACGTCGTTCGTTGACATGGTAGTTTGGTATTAGCAGATACATGGCGCAAAAAGTGTGACGGAAAGTCCATTTGCAGGTGCTAAATATTTAGCCATAGTACTGTCTCATTACCTAGAGCAAGCACGGTTAATAAACACCCTATGCCGTGGAGGCGTTCTAGATTGCCTGGAGACAACGCTTTGACGTCACAGTCATAAGCTCTCGGTCTTGCGAGTTCGATATAGGCGGTAACTGAAGACTCATCATCTGTTCTGCTCTGTCTTACAATTAACCCAGTGACTTAAGTAGGCGTGGCCCGAGGTCTTAGCAGAACCGCGATAATGCCCCGTGGGACAATCTCTGTTCATGTTTGTTTCAAAGGATACGGTATTGCTATATTTGAAAGAAATCGATAATTATAAGATCATCATGATGGAATTAACCCATTGCACTATATCAGTCTTTCATAGCTACGTTGATTACAACTATTTCGTTCTCAATTATTTC
The DNA here is from genome assembly GCF_028453695.1 of Augochlora pura. Taxonomy (NCBI): domain Eukaryota; kingdom Metazoa; phylum Arthropoda; class Insecta; order Hymenoptera; family Halictidae; genus Augochlora; species Augochlora pura. Next base: position 11,067,127 of record NC_135773.1, on the reverse strand, counting down.
CTTGATATCATGAGATGATTCTAGTGTCCTAATTGTCCTCGTTTACTTTCATTCCCAGATTTCGATGACAGGGGATTCAAATTTTATTTCGATTTAATAGGAATGATTAGCAGCCATATTTATCGATTCGTGCATGAAACGCTCATCGCGAGTCTGACTCGTTATTATAGTGCTAGGAGTTAAGAAATGTGAGAGCATGAATTAATTTTGAAAAACTTTGCGACATTATTTCTGTTATTCTTTTGGGTCCTATGACTTCTTCTCTGAAGAATTGCTTCACTTGTAAGTACTGCTCGGAATAAAAAGATTTTTGAAATAGTAATTTTTACCTTGTCATGCAATACAGAATTTATGATATTATATAGTTATTTATTATATAGTAGTTAAGTATATTTGAAATAATATTAACATACGTAATTACTATTTCCAGAAAGATTAATTACCAAATTTAGTATTATATAAGGAGATAAAAATATTTACAGCCTATTAACTAGTTACTCGTTGAAAATTTGTTGCATTAACTCAAGTAAATATACTTATTACGTTTGAGATATTAACACCATATCTTCCAGCAGATTTGAATTTCTTAAAAAATTGTTCAGAAATTACAATAAATTCATCCATAATTGATCAAAACAAAAGATAATTAGACACAATATCATTTCGACATAATTCAGTCATTGCCTATTAATATTAGGATTCCCTTAAACTAAATGTTAATGGAAAAAAGACTTTAATCAGAGCGTCAACAAGCTTTCCACCTGAATTTGCTCGGTTGACTGGAAATTTGTGGTTGGCACTATACCTGTCCACACTTTAACCCTGAGAGGGTGGACAGTCGCATGATGGCGTAGTGGTCTGTTTGCCCAATCTAGCTGACCAAAAGCCAATTCCATCAAACTCATTCCAGGTGAAAATAAGTTGCTGCTGGATAAAATCGAATAAGTGGAGAATGCTACAGTGCCGCCATTTTCTTTTTTATATTGTCGCCGCGGAGGTCAGCCTGTACAAAATTGTTCGCAGCCGCGCACGAACTGAATTCGAGGTATTTCTACGGGATAATAACAGACCCGTTCCGCGATATTTTTGTTTTCGAAGTAGATTAAATTTTCTCCGAAAATATTTCCTCCAATGGCGAACATCGAATATTTTCATTTAGTTTATCAAATCGAGGTTTGATGAATTTATAAGAAAAACAATTTCGGTGAACAGTGCCATTAATAAGCGTTATCGCATTCCTTTTATGACGATCGCGGAACGAAACATTTCGGTCGCAGCATTACCTCGACCGCCTTCTGTACCCTTTTGCATCCGAACAATAAAGGTAATACAAAACGGAAGGGAAACGAAATTTTCCAACGAAGCCACCGTTTGTTTCCTCTGTGCGGTTCCCAGAAAAAACGTTCACACTGGGGTTTTCCCTTCCTCGTTTTTCTTCCGGTATTTTTTTGGTAAAAAAAATAAAAGTAATGCACGATAACACCGCAAAATTGAAACAGAATTTTCGGTTAGACCGCTGCCAAATCCCTCTGAAACGAAAAACAATTTTCTCTGACAAATTCTGTCCAAAAGCCGCCTTTTGTATATTCCGTGACAATCGACAAACGGCGGCAACGTGTTCGAACCATTTCACAAGTGTCCCAAATCGTGTTACCGTTGAAGAGAGATAGACAGAGGGCGAGGGAGAGGGAGGGAGGGAGTGAGGGAGTGAGGGAGAGAGAGAGAGAGAGAGAGAGAGAGAGAGAAGGGGAGAGAGCGCGAGCCGGTCGAGCGAGCGAGTATGAAACGCCGGCAACCGTCGACAGTCCCTATTAAAATAAAATTTGCTGGCTACGTGAGGCAATAAATGTTTCGATGAGACCGATAGATCCCGGCCACTTTGCATTCGGCTCGTCGCGCTCCCGTCACAATTTTTACTGGACACCATAAATTCGTGCGAGCTTTCGCCAGCAGTAAACCAGTTGTCAGCTGCTGTCGGTGCCACTACTGGCTGCCATTGCGAAACTGTGTATCGACTCGGCCGGTTGAATGAGCGCCGGCGGGTTATCAGGAACGCAATACCCACGAGATGTCACGCGTCCCCGTCTTCCGAGGATACCGGGTAACTTTCGTTCCGAGTTTCCACGGAGTAAGCTGTCCTCGCGTCTCTAATTAACGAACAAGCTGCGCGCCGCTTGGCAATTTCGCCAGTTACGCTGAAACTCAGCCCAAGGGGCGCGTTACAATCTTTTGCGTCGCTTCGTTATCAAGCGCGATCCGAGCACACGACCGGACTCGGACGACGGATGATCAATGCGAGATGCTGTAGCCCCTGACGGAATTCGAAACTTTCTGTTGCTCCGTTCACGCTCTGCCCTCTGCGCCGGTCTCTTCGGCGATCCCGATGTCTTGGATATGAGCTTGGCTGTGGTTCGCTGTTTTCTTAGCAAACGAGAAGTTGTTTGATCATTGCTGATGTAAGATATGGGAGTCGACTATATCTAAGGAAGAAGACGTTTCCAAATCACGTCTCCAAACACATAATATTATAAGTGTTAAGCAGATCGACGAATTTCTGTATTTTATGAAAACCTTCACATCCAAGGTACAGGACTTTTATTAGGGTTCAGGTATACTTGTAAGTATGCTAGACAGAAAATGCGTACTGTCCCCTAGCTTACCAGTTCTTCTGTACCGTACGTCTTATTCGTATCGTGCGCCTGTCGGTATAATTATATATATCACTCATCTCTTTCTTGTATATTATACTACCATATTCTATTAGGTTGGTAAGAAAATAATGTCGGTTTCCAAACTATATCTTCAAATGGACATATCACAAATTGGAATAGGTTTTTTAAATCAAAATAAGATCCTTTACGATCTACACATTTCTGCCAATAGATTGACAGTTTGTTAACTCCAGTAACGTAAAATTCTGTTGTTCTGGAATTGATAAATTCTTCAAACGAATATTACACGAACTTGTTCGCTATCCATTACGAAGTCAATAACTCCAAGCGAGCACAAATTAACAGTAAAAACAAAAGCATACCTATCATCATGCAGCACGACATCTGCATTGTAAGATGACCTTGGAAGGTAAACAGAGAAAAGATTATTGTTATCCCAAAACATGCGTCAAAGTTCGAAAACCGACATTAATTTCTTACCAACCTAATATGTTTTGTACTTCCCTCCTCTGTTTATATTTTTGCATTTTGATTTACTTCTTAGAATATATTTTGTTCGATTAACACGCGTGTTCTTATCCATACCGTTCACTTTCCAATCTCTCTATCGATCCCTTTCAAAGCCAGAGTTCCCATCAGTATGCATTAATGTTTTCTCGTATTTCAGATATGTCATTAGCAAGCAGTCGCTGGAGGAGCCTATTTTATGAATGATCCACTACGTCGGAAAATCGAAATCATGGTACATTCATGCATATCTTCCACTCGCGTTTATTACTATTAGATTCGGTGTCCAGCGATTCATTAAAATTTAAATGTGCCACTTACTCATACGTCTATTGTTAATGATGGAAAATACAAGTATCATAGTGATATTCAAAATATTCATTAAATCGCCAGGCCGCACCGGTTTCATAATTCGTGATGTACAATAATTCTTAATTGCTGAATGAAATATCATTGCTCGCGTATCCCACTTTTCCACAAAATTATGAATCATAAATTGAATGACAAATTATTGTTAATGGTATTGACGTCGGTACAGCAGTGAATGAAAGAAGACATCGAGATAATTCATAAATATTAATATATTATCCACGTTTTATTAAAGTTATTAAACTACGGAAGAACTTCTGTTTGGTTTTTATTTATTTTTGTATAGATTTTTAACAAAATTTAATTATTGCAAAACATTACTAAAAATGGGGTTAAAGTTTTTGACGTCAGAAATGGCCTAAGATGACTTAAGATGAACTAATATAGATACATAATTACTTTTCGAAATTGTTTACTGAACCGTTTATAAAAAAGAAAATCGCACTAGATAAATTCACAGAGTATCCACAGTTATCAATATTCCACCAATGCGATCCCATTTTATGGAAGCGAGACCGCCAGCTGGAAATGAAAAGAATGTTTTGTTCTTTAACAGCACGTTAAGCGACCAGCTGTTGTTTCGTGTTAGATGTTTCCGTATAGTAACAGCGACAGGAACATTTCACTCTGGCTGCGATAGGACTCCTTTGTTGCTCCGGCCACGAGGAGTTTTTAAGCACGATTAATAGACCGTGGAGCGGCTGCCTTTTTTTTCAGAACGCGTAAGCCATGGTTCATGCCGCTCCTAACAAACTTTCCAGGCTGGCATTGCCTTCCTTTAGCTTTTGTTGCCTGGCTTGTTACGATTGTTTGGCTTACACGTGGCAATCGTTTTTACGCTCGGTCGTTTGAATCGTGTTCTGTCATTCATGAAAACTGCGTATTAACCATTGTGTTTCGCTCACGAGCCGAAGAATTCTGTTTACCGCTTCGTTCTGTTGGAAACGCGGGCGCACGCTCGATGAGAAGATCCGCAAACACTGAATAGCTTGGAAACTGAACTGATTACACTGGCCTCTTGACATTTATGGCCGAAACACACTTACCTACCAGGCTCGGATCGTGCTCCGAAGCTATACAATACCGAAATATACCAACAGCGTTGTCCTGACGGCAAGTTATGTCACGATAGCAGCGCGTATAGTGTGAAAATTCTGATGTAAACCAAACGAAAGAATATTTCAGTCTTGGATAGCCTCGGAGCGTGTATGTTCCGACTACTAAAGATACAATTGAAATATACTCTTGTAGCATACCTTTGCATACAGTTGTTGACATATGATCGTATCTTTCGATTTAACCCCTTCCCGTACTTTAGCGAGTCAGAATCGCGATGAAGATTTTTGCCCAAACATAAACATCGCGAGTCAGACTCGCGAACAGATACTTGCGCCAAACATAAATATCGCGAGTCTGAGTCGCGAACACCTGCTTGGGCGACACATGCATTTTGGATCTTATTGCGACTGTTTACAAACATCAGTCTGGTCTGTTTAGCGCGCGTTGATGCGGACCGCTCGGGCCCAAGTTTCGTCGAGCTAAATAGCACGAGTGGTGCACTATTATATCTTGGGTCAAATGTGACTCGGCATCGTTTTCCAAATGTTTCAAGGGAATTTCAGTCTTCAAAATCGAGAACGTCACATTAAATTTTTGAAATCTGAAATTTCAGAACTGATTCCATTTGAAATATCAAAAGATGATCCGGATATCGATTTCATGTAATACAATTCTCTCATAAGATGAGTTATTAAAGAGTGAACTCAAAGTTGCGAAGTTAGGTGAACTTCAATTTGAATACTTCTCCGACGCAACAATTACGTACCTTCACTACTGCGAATATTTAAGTCGTTAATTTTGCACTCGAACGATGTAGCTTTTAATCTTCTACAAACGTATTACTTTCCCATATATGCATAATCCATATCTAATGGGGGAACGTATCCCTAGTGTTCGAAACAGAGTTTACCTAACTCGCGTTTCCCCGCCGACCATAATTCTTCCACGTTTCAACTAGATTGAATCTACTGGCCGATTTCCATAAAAAGTTTCCCGAACAAAGTTTCCCAGCGTGTGAGGGTGCAACATCTTCCTGTAGATTTTTCCCTTCCCTCGAATGCCATTGATCTTTTTTAATTCGACGCTGGCAATCAAAAAGTTAATTACAACGCGAATCGCGCTGGTCCTGGCTACCTCGTACAATTCCACTATATGACGGAGACTTTTGCGGAATTTCTAACACGCTTAAATTGTTGCGGAAATTCAAAGCGCTACCGAAAGCCAAGTCTTTGACAGAAGCATATTTTTCGTTCTTGAAAATCTACGTATGCAGAAATTGGTATTCCTTCATTAAACAACAAACTTTAATCTGGCATATTATTTGTGTTAGCTGGTTTTCGACAATAAACTTTTTAAATCACTTCTCTTTTCTCCTTTAAAATACATTTATCTGTCCCATAAATCGATAAGTTTTTTTTTACGAACGAAAGTATCAATTTCAAAGCGCGCAAATATATTTAGATCCCCGCGGCGATCGTGAACTATTCATAACTGCGATCAATCGATAAAATCTAATCTACATCGCATTTCTATGTACAAATCGATTGGGCGACTGAATAAAATTTCGCTAGACTGAATGGAATGAAACGGGAACGCTGCTGAACCAATTGGCTTAATAAAGTCCAGCACGTCCTGATAATTAGCAATTTGCCCGTGGGACAGTTATTCGTGTCCGCAGCTGCGCGTCTGCGATTCCGCCGCGAACAAAACGGCGAAAGAAAACGCTGCCAGCCGGTGTGCTCGCCGTAGAATATGCGCGGAGGAGTGTTTGCTCCCTTACCAATTTGTTCTTTTCGGTTGAATGACTATTTACAAAATTAATGAAGTTCCGATGTACCATCCCAATTAGTCAACAAAGTGACTAATTAGTGTTGTCGCGTCGCCGTTGGTTACCTTCTTCCTCCGGAAGCGTACAAATATTTTCAGTTTCGCTCCATTTTGCGTCCGCTATTAAACGGAAAGCATGAGTAAGGTGACAAATGAGCTTATTCTTATATCAGATGTGAGGCGATATAATAAGCAGTCTGTTGATTTTATGTATTTATGTCAAGAAGGAATATGTCAGGAAAGAATAAAAAATAGAAAAGTATAGATAGACATTGCTTTCGAAATATTGCAATTATTAATGAATGGACAAGTTTTTTGAATGACTTCTGTTTCCTACAATAGAATTAGACAATTTTTATTTTGCATAATTATCCACAGTCTAATGATATGCCATTAAAGCACTTCCTGATTTTACATTTCTTAAACATTTGGAGATAATGATAGAACTTGTGAAAAATATGTTCTTAACGTTTGGAGATGATTAATCATCTCTTCAGTCTTCAGTCTATTGTACTTTATGGAGAAAGAAACGTTATTATTTACTTTATCGTTAATCAAACTATTCCAATATCTACAATTTTCCAATTTACTACATGAAATTCGAATACACTATAAATACATATAATTTATTATATTAAATTAATATATTTATTAATATATTTTATTAATATATTATTATATTAAATTAATAACTTAATTCCATAAGTAGCAATAAAAATCAATAACATAAAGCTTTCGTTCGATGTTTTGCTCAAAATGGTAACATCGAAACATCGCTATTGCGGATGAAACTGTTTCAAGATTCGATAACGCTCCCTCATTTTTCCAGCTACGTTTAATTTTTCATTTCCCAATACTTGTGGACGGCATTGTAATGGAAAACCAGCGAGAACTTACGAGCGGTTTTAATGAAACGAATAATCGAGGAACGAGAAGCTCGATAATTCCACGGCCACTTATGAGAGAGTACATATCGACGTTAACACCGCCGCAACAAAACATCTGGTCTCTATAAAGCTGCCGCAAGCTTTGGTAACATTCTAACAGTTCCCCGCGAAATTTTCTAATCAGCGTTACACGTAAACGACGGTGTAAAGGAAAACAAGCGGTATATCAATGTAACGGTGGATTTAATAAAACCTATAGGAGAGATGTCACAATTTAATTAAAAGTGTATAAAGAAAGCAAAGTTTTATATATAAACTCATAATTTATATTTTTCTATTATGTTTATCTATCAACATGCAAAGTTTAGACGAAAGTATTACAATATTCATGCTAAAATCTAATAAAAAATTTTCAATTGATGCTTCAGCAGTTCTGACGACTTTAAGTACTATGACTTGTCAAAAATTGACAAAACTACTTGCTGAAGATTTCTGTATCAATGAATTATTAATGTGATTTACGTCGTATTAAAAATGATTTAAAAAAGGATACTAAACATCAGTATTTTTAAAGTTTTAAAATAAATCCAGAAACAGAATCATGCCGTGTAATCAAGCCTAATTTCACTTTGTTAAAGCATTGTTGGATGAAAAGCAAAATAGATTGGCAACATTATTCAAGAAAGCACAGCAATTGCAGGAGATACATATACGCTACAAATACTAGATGGTATAGAAGTATAGGCAGACACAGAAATGACATACACGGAAGTATGGCCATGCATAGAAATATGGGACACAGAAATACGGACTACAGAATTATGTTTACGAGTTTCTGGAAAGTTGCAGAATTGAGGTTAGATTCGCCTGCTTTCATTTATTAGAAGTATTAATAAATCACCAATTCCTGTCAATCAAAAGACATGTTTCTAAATACAGAAAAGTCTAAACGATCGAAATACACTTTTAGATCATTAGATGAAAATTAGCGTATTTAGCCTCAAAACGCGGACCGCGATAATACGGTGACCACACCCCGGGAATAAGAGGCGGCCGCTAATGGGCAGAAATCATTTCCCCATTTTTTTTCGTGCGCCACGAGTCCGCGCAGGGGGAAAATGAAATACCGTGGGCTGGGATCGACGCACGGCCGGCACTGCTTCGATTTTAATCGACGTCGAACGTGACTTGCATTGCGTGACGCTCTTCGAGACAGTTCCGCCGCGGGAGATATTAAAATGGAAGCTGCGAGCCGACGGGAAATTGTACGGTGTCCGCCAATCGGCGCTACTTCGTGAAATATTCATGGGTCTGGGTTTCAATGACAGACAGTTGTTAGTTTGCCAGGGATATTTTTCGTATTTAGCCAATCTTCGGTTGTGTTCGGGCGCTCGTTTCAAATACGAACGCGCCTTGATATAAGTAATCTGCTGGAGGACCATTTATTTAGACGTATCAGACTGTTCCACGACTTCTCGGCAAATGAATGTGGAAGCACAGATTTTCCTGTCGGAACTACCGAGATACGGTGATATCATCTGCTTCGTTCCGTTACACTCAAAAAGACCAATATGCGCAGTGAACGTTTCACTTCGAAACTTCAAAGGCTACCACCAGGACGCGCATTACTATTTCAGATGCTGTGGGTTGGCTAAATTATACAGATGCTTTATATTGAAGTACTGCGCTGGAATTAATCGTTCGGTTTCAGTTAAAAATATTTCGCTCTGCGCGACGCAATCTTCTTTAAAAACAGTTTCGAAATGAGCATGAATGTACGGAGAATTTATCCAGAGATGTTCAATTGCATGCTAGAAATAATAATATAAATATCTGTGATGCTGATTCACTCTTTAATTGTTTTTAATAAGGAACTCGGAAAGACATGCTACTTGGAATTGTTAAAAATTTCTAATTGACACGCTACTAATCGGATAAATATTTACCTCCACACATATGTCCGCATAAAAGAAATTTACATTGAAGTTGAAATATTACTAATAAAACGAAAAGATTAAAATTTTGAGATCCCCCTTGATTTCTTTAAAAAAAATAGAAACTGAGAAATCCTCTTTAGCGTCAGCAAATGTAAATCGCCTAAAAATCACTAGAAAAAGGTAGGAACGGATGTTGCACTTTTCTGTGAAATATTATATTTAAACTCGCCTCTGCAGATATCTCTAATAATATCAAAACGTAAGAGAAATACCAATAATAATTGTCACCATTCACGCCGCCACTCGTACCTCGAAATTAGACGCGATCGGAGTTAACAAGATGCGATACGGATTTACAACGCGTCGCACGGCACAAATATAAATCCAAGCCACCGCGTCACGTGCAATCATACAATACGACGCTGCGTGACACCAGGTGAGGTACAAATGTGTTCCCACCTCGCGCTATCTATTTCAATGATACGGTAAATTGAGACTCGAGCGTATCGCGACCGTTCAACGATTGCCAATCGAAACTTACAATCCCGTGTCCCAACACACGGTCACGTGTTCCGAAAGGTCCAGTATTTGCTAATTTCCAGCCGCGTTGTAACAGTTAATACCCTGGTACCCGGAGTGGATGCTCGGAGCACCCGTTCCGGAAATTCCCGACGATATCGTCTAACGAAAGCACACATTCTCTCCCAAAAATACGTCCGGCTCCGCAAACACTAGCTGCCCCGTTTCTGCCGAGTGCTTTCCCGGCCGAACCGACCCTCGTGAAATTATTTCACGCGGCTCAGCAGGTTTCGCGCAAGAGCATTTCGGGCCCTCGCTTATCGGCCACTGCCGCCTCGTGTTTCCTTTCATACTACGCTACACGTTTTATACTGCCCATGCCAGCGACGCGAACGGTCTGAACCGTCACTGAAGTGGGACATTATTTGGCTAAATTTTTACTCGTACCAGTCTTGGAATAAGCAGGAATAGTCTTCGAGCGAAGCCTCCAACAAGGTTACCTTCATACGCACGATTTATTATTTGATCGAAAATTTAGATGACTGAATAAATCGATGACAATATTGTGCAATTTCCACTGCGTGTCACACTGTGAATTTTTAAGCAAAGTATTATTATTTGCATTAATCGGAAGAAACTGCGTAAGAGCTACTTTTAGTGTTCCGCAATCAATCTGCTCATTTGTGTCAGGCATAAATTGCTACCCTCCCGAACTATTCATTATAATTGGGTAAATATTAAGTTCAGTATAATGTTATTACGATGACACATAAGAGGTAAAGATGAACGAATCAAATTTCATTTGACGCTATGGAATGAAAATTTATCTAGATACAAATTTAGCCAAATGAAATTTCATTTTAATAATAATTCATCGGTATATAATTTTATTCGAATAAGAATTTAGCCGAATAAGAATTCATTCGAACAAGAATCAATCCGTCTAAATACACAGAATAATTTATGAGGAACAATAAAAGCTGTTACGACTAAATAAATATTTATTCGAAACATTTCGAATAATACTCAACTCAGTATACGAGACAGTACCACGTGTTTTCGGTCGTTCATATTTCCTTCACACAACATTTGCTCCCGTCGATCGACATTCATGATATCGCGAGATTATTCTCCCGAATATTTTCTGTCATAAGGTCTAGCAAATGCTTTCGCGGAAAATTCATGAATAAAATTCACCGATGTCGTCGAATGCTACCTCGCGTTGACGTAACTTTGTTCTTTTTCGAATATTGCTAGGAACAACTGCGACGACTAGCGCTGTCCAGCTATTTTCCTTACTCGTTGCAGCGTGCGGCAGGGAATACGGAAAAGGGGGACGGAGGCTGGCGAGTATAGAGCAGCTGACATTTTACGGAATGACGTTTACGGCGTCGCGTGCCGACTAATCCGATCGAGTGGCACGAGCATTTCGCAAATTTCCGTCCGGTCGCGCGTCAGAATGGCGGCGGACGAGCGCACGGTTAAGAGGCGTCCCGGTCATGTTTACACCAGATTAGACGCTGTTCACCGTTGAAAGCTTATATCAGGGATACAGGCTGCACAGGGACCTCTCCTCTGGGTCGACCGTGTCCACGGTGTCCACGGTGCCAGTTATCTGACTGTTCTACTTCAGCAAACGTGGCTTAGTAAACGGGAATTACTGCTTCACTGTGAAAAACATAATCTTTCTGTTTTGTTCTAGTCCGGGATTTTAGAGGCCGACGTTTTGCAAATTACACGTTGAAATACATTCGTCATCACTTGCCTGGAATAAGCCAAAATCAAGATAAAACGATATAGGAGAGTAGTAATAATAATATTTAATTAATAACATTAAATTCAGAATTAAAATGTCGACACAATATTTCGATACACAAGAATCTCTATCGCCATTCACTTCTTATTTATTAGTCGATTATTCGATAAATCGATTCACATTTCTCGCATAGTATTCGATTATAAAATAGTACCTATTTAATCTGCAAACCCAAGGATTAATATTTGTTTAATTCATTTCACAACAGGTTGTTTCTCTTCGCAATGAGAAGTTATAGTATCACGCTCAAACTATTCAAAAAAATCGTTTTTCAAATTATATAAATGAATTATTTCTAATGCCCCTCAATTGAATTTATGTTATATATACACATACCTGGTGGCGTATCTAAACAAGGCCACTTTAATATCTCCTGAAATAATGATGTTACAAAAAATATTTTATATGGTAATCGTGATGAGTCGAGAATTAACTCACATCTCTGAAATGGGAATATTCGAGAAATGAATTGCCATACTAAATATTCACTAATTCGGATAGTGAAGGTGAAATAGAGAAAATATCCTGATAGCTGGAATTTGCTAACGTTCACGTTAACACCGCTTAAAGTAAAAACATTTCTGCTTTCAATAAACCAGACTTTGACATTCTCCACTTCGTTTCCCGCTACTCCGATTTTATAATTCCTCACAGGATATTTCCCGCATTAGCGGAGCCCGAGCGTATAGTTTACGTAAAGTCCACGGCAAATTCATTGCCCTGCTCCTTGACTCCGCCGTTTTCCCGATGCCCGGGCTTCGAAAAATAGTTCTGCGCACAGTTCGCGGCAGCGTTGGCCGACTCGAAACTTCCCTATTATCAGTTCTCTGATAATGGGGCGGCGCGTTGCGGTTGGTCCGGTCGTATAAGCAAATGAAAGTTGTTGCGCGGGCGCCGAACGCCTCTCGGAACTCTTAGGACTGGTTCGGGCACGACCGCGGGCGCGCGGTTATCTTGCGGCTTTCTTCGGCCCCCGGCGCGCGAGTTTGCACGTGTAAATAAAGACTCGCCAATGTTCCGCGGTAGTTGTTTCGGGCAGCTTTCCAGCGGGACGCTTCATCGAATTTGTTTGCCTTCTTTCCCGCTGCTGTTTGCTCTTAATTCGCGGCCGGCCGCGGGAAACACGTCGCGCGGGACAACGTGCTGTTTGCCCCAGGAAATTGTCGGGGCCTGTTACCGCTCGCCGAATGAGTTTAAAATTCGGACCGACTCCCGTAAGCTCTTCACGACACGCCCGGACTAATCTTGAACTGCGATTCCCTGTAGATGTGTCGCCTACCGAATCTTGTTTGCCGCAAACTCCTTCACTGAGAAGCTGTTGAAATTAGCCACGGAAATTCTATCTTTTCACGGCGAAATTCGAAAGTAGAATCGCGCGCCCGAAACTGGTTCAAACAATGAAACAGAGTTACTATTAGCCAGGCTATTTAGAGGAACGCAGATGCTCGGTTAATGCAAGGCTTATTAAATGTTTTTTTTTACTAAGAACGATTTTTACTATAAATTATGATTGCTGTCATCTATCATATACATCATATCATATATGTGATATACTTTATGCAGTCATTAAAATATCTAAAGGAGATTTTTTATAAGAATTTTGGGTGTTAGTCCATTTTAATCAATTAGCTTTGGCGAGTATACTCATCATGACACAAAATATTGTTATTCCTTCGTGACAAGTATACTTGTCAAGAACAGGTGATTGGTTAAGAAGCAGATTCGATATTGTTCGTTAAATTATATATTTTATATAAACGTGAAGGTAATATAAAAAAAATCAAATATATACGTTATAATTATAGTAACTAAGAAACACAAAATTAAAAAATATTGCAACAGCTAATTTGTTAATAAAATCGGCGAGTTTTTAGATAATGCTTAATCATAAGACACTGTTTAATTATACTGCGTAATATAACAGAACTACTGTATAAATTACATTCTACCGGTCTATCTATTTTCCATAACAATATGCATTTGCATAAACAGCAGCAGTCTAATCAACAGTAACACGCTGGTCTAAAAATTCTTCACGTTGTCGCTAAAAAGAGCAACGTAATGTATCTGAACATTCTCTTATTCAAATAAAAAAAATATTGTGTCCTTCGTGAGGTAGCCAATAATAAACGTAACATATATTATTGTGCGCAGCGAAGGTTACCAAATATTTTTACTCTACACAGTTCTTATTAGGACGATAGTTGGAAGAAATACCACCGTCCTAATAGATTTGTGTTGCTGAAATCCATAAACGAATACCGAGTGTGTCATTCCTCCTCAGAATTTGGGAGTCGACCCGAGTTTTGGTCATTTATGTGTAATCACGTGCGAACCTTGTATTTGGAGGGCACGGCTACTGTGACTGTAGTTATTTCGTACACCGAATTTCACTTTGTACCTCGAGTCGGTCTTAGCCATAGAGTACAAAGTAATTTACTTTGTTGTATCTTCCTCGCAATCAAAGAGTTTCTGCATCGTGATTTTCAACTTTTACACGTCACAGTAAATTTGACATTTCCAATTGCAAGTTCGCTGTTATTTTCTATTCTAGAGTGATAAAAGATTGAATAAATCCTTTTATACCCGTATAAAAAATTCGAACAGTTAAATGGACACAGCTGCGACATCTGAGAAACGGGGAAGTTAATTGTCTGCAAAAAGTGGCGAGGTTCTTAAGCCCCGACAACTTCGCAGTCGCAAAAAAAAAAGTCATCCATCCGGGAGTTAAAATGAATTATTTCGTGTATCGCTGTATCTGTATCGCGATGCTCCATTAATTCCCTGGACGCAATTAGAATCGAAATGAAGCAGCCGTTCCCATAGAGATCTGTTTAATTCTTAAGTATACAGGTAGAATCTGAAGGGACCAGGTAGACCCAATTATTCTCTCAGTGTCGTTGGTAAGCCCAGTAGATTATCTCGACTAATGGAGAGCATCGCGCGCGATGCTAGACCGACTTCGGAACACTGTCAGCGTCCATCCTGTGTATGATCTAGATTCCGACTTCCGCCAGAGCGGAGTCGGTCCACGAGATATCCTCGCGATGATATTCCCCGGACCAACAGTCTGACAGCTGGTGTTTATTCCTCACTCGTTGGATCAACGCAAACATCTGCGTGCAATATTCATTCGTGCTGGACGCGACGGTAGCGTCGCTGCGTCGCTGTTTGTCGCCGTTCGATAAAAACTGCACTTTCAGCGCAGCGAATCGGATTCCGACATAGCGACTGTGTGTACGCCGCGCTGCACAGCCCGCTGCCACAACATTCTGCGCGTAATTTTTCTTTCAATGACGCGTCCCAACGCGGATTGAAAATTTAATTAACTCGTTCGGCGTACAAGCGGCACGCGACCGCTTGAAAAATGAGCATCCGGCCGCTGAAATGACAGCGGACAGGTATGTCTGTCCGGTTGTCGCATCGTGGCGCCCCGAAAAAATTTGTCGAATGACTAATTGAACGCGTTCACGATTTGACGGCGTTCCTCGCGCGGTGACATTGGCGACCGTTGTTTTCAACCTCCGACACCTCGCCAAAATTGAAGCCGCGTTCCCCAAACTTCCCCTACGGCGGAGTAGTTCGTTAATGCTGGTATTTTGACCGGGTACCTCGGTTCGTTATGTCGCGGATAAACTACAGATTTTTATGGGGAATACAATTTTTCCGTATTAAATGACAACACACGCGAACTAGATATTTGTTTCATTCATTGATAATTTTAATGAGCTGAAAATAATGCAACAGTTTCTCTCAATTCTATGAGTCCTTCTACTGTTTTGTGTTTCAAAGTAAATACGTAACATGGTAAAATAATCTAGCACACGGATGTGGTGAGTCGCCTAACTACACACCTGGAAGGTCGCCTCAATGTTCAATGCTATGGAAAAATGTGCAAGCGAAAGAATATTTGTTTCAGTAGACGGTTCAGTATCTTCCACGTTCATTAAAGTTATCCTTGTTATTTTTACTAGGGCGACACATTTCAATTAGCGTAATTAAAGGCGAATTCAATTCAACATAAAATCGAGTAATCAGTATGCACAACAATGAAGGACGTCTAAATAAAGAATGCATTGCGTTGGTATCGCGTGAGCATTGTTTTTCTCTAAAAAAAGTGGAGCCATGAAAGACACCATGTTATAGAAGTCCGTTTCTGGTGTTAAAATCAGAACCAATAAGTACTCTGATGGCGACAACGGCATGAGCACCACCATGTTTGAAAACTGTCACAGTCCCCCATTGTTCGATCATCGTTTCACTGGTCTTCCAGTTGTTATTGTGAGCGCGTATCGCGTTCTTTTGTCGAGCTTTCAACCGTTTCCTACAATTTCTTGTACAAATTGTGACTTTAGACGATACAATCTCTTTTATCCAACCGTGACGATTCTTATCGTGTTTTAGAATTGCCAATAGCTGCCAATAACTAGTCAGCGTACGTACAGTTTATTTACAAAGTACGCGTCTAATCAAATGACATAATTCGCAATCAAAGTTGATTACAAAAATTCGAGTTCTTGAATTAGAAATTATCGAGCATTCTTTGCTGAAACATCCCGTGAAGTGACTGTAAATCCTTAAAATTAAATAGCGTCGCAAGACTATCTCTCATATCACGTTTTCCTGTGTAAAGAACCTTGAACAAGAATGACTTCGTTGCTCGGAATTCTCGCGGAGAATTTCAAGAGAATTTTAACTCTCGAAACAAAATATTAGTTTCTCAAGAACTTCGCTGCACCAGCTGAGATTTCTGGGCTGACGTCCAAATAAACATCAAAGAAGATTTGCAAGGAACTCATGAAATGATTTGCCTACCAATGCTTAAACTATCGTCGTAAGTTGACGCGAGGGAGCAGATTAAATCGTCGAAATCGCGAAGCAGACGAGAATTAATCCTTTGTCGCATCCAACGCTTCCAAGTGTTTGGGATTCGAATATCTGTTGCCACTCTAAACGCTCTGATATTTATTGAAATTTGTGTACACGTCGTTCGACTATCTTAGATTACCGCATATTCCGCTAAATATAATATTATCAACGCGTTAAGGTCCGTTGTATAATATAATAAGATACTCTTTAAAGAACTGCAACAAGTTTAAACTCTTTTACTTTTTTTTCAACATCTTTTTTACTGTCTACCATTACGTCACAATAATATCGTTAGTTTTGTATGTACATTAGTTATACAGCGTCGCCAATTTCCAAAAGAAGACGTCGTTGTATCTATACGCGTGTACTCTTATAGTCCTTTAAATGGGAGCTGCGAAGGGTTAAATTAAAGGGAAGGAAGAGATGAAAAGACGCGGTCTAAAGCGGCGAAGAAATTAAAGGAAGCGGTCTCGGCTTGCCAAACAAGCGCCGAGCAAGGGGTCGGCATTCAGCAATTTTCGAAAGCAGTGTCCGCCAAGCGACATCTTGGAAGTTCGCGGAGAGCACGGGAACTATCGCGGCGAAATTGTAAAGCCCCGTCAAGCATCATCCAGCGTAATTGTTCTCGGTGGTCTCGATCTCCGGTCTCGCCAACCTTAAAAAAGGGAAGGCGACCGCCAGCGGCGAGAACAATGGCATCGCGCGGCTGGCCAGGACCGGTCGCGTTCTTCACCTTGACATCCTCGATCGCGTCTTATCTTATCAGCCGGAGGGGGTCGGAAGCCTGATAAGATCCGCGTCCCGTTTTTCGGCTAATAAGATTTCACGGGTCGCGTCGCGTGTCCCAAACGAGACTAATCCTTTATCCCGCTCACGTAGTAGAAGTCGCTCGAGGGGATTCCGGGACCAGCTCACGGCCGTGTCTCTTGATTCCAAAAAGCCTTCGTCTGTCGAGTGGAAGGCTCCGCCCGCGAGCCATCAGATCGATACTTGATTCTTGATTACGAGCGTAATCCGATTATTACGCCTTCACCTGTAACATCTTCTGGACCGTCGCGAGTGCCTCTACCGTTTTTACGACGCCGTTCGCCGCCGCCCCCACCCTCCCTCCCTCCCCTATTCCCCGCCGTTTAATACGAATAACGAGCCGTGGATAAATACCGGCCATGTGCTCGGACCCGGTACCATAAGTCGGACGAACGATGGGAACGCAGCGGAGTCTTAGGTGGACGGCTGTCAACGAGGAAGCTGTAAAACCAGCAAAGTGGCTGGGCGTTCATCGCCGCGCTCCCCGCGATAAAATATTCGATCGTGCTCGCGTTAATCGAGAGGCTACCTATAAAAACCGTCGGTGTAGAGTACAGTCAGTGTGAGGCAGTTGCGCGGAAAGATGGCAGTAAACCGTCCGACCGTGCGGGGAGTAGTAAACCATTTGATAGCGAGACCCAGTGAAAGACGCCTCGACAAAATGGAGAGGTAGACCGTCTGGCTAAGTGTCCGACCACGATCGAGACAGTTTGACAAGCCACTGTAGTCAGCGCGGAATCTGCTGTCAGTCCGTAACTCTTTTACGGTATACTGACTTAGTCGACATGGTAGAAGATATTTCTGTTACCATCATTTTTCGCTTTCAACGTTAGATTATTCTTCATAAAATAATTCATTATTATCGCATCGAAATTGCTATTAAAGTATGTTATTTTAACAGAATTTCTTCATATTAATTATTTTACACTACACGTTGCAAGTATTGTTTTTATATTGTTGAACGCTTATGGACGTAAGTATGCATATAAATATGAACATTTAAAGAAAACGAATAAAATAGAAACTGATTTAATATCCGAAAAGTGGTATTTTATATTATATAGGTATAACGATTAAAGTGAATAATAAATCCAAATCGTAGGCACTGCTCTCAGAGAGGTCTAATCAAAGAACCATATTATACATTATTCATCATACATTTCACTACTTCAAGAAACAAAAATTGTTAAAATTCTCTTTCGCTCGGGGTTTTTAAATAAAATCGGCCACTGTGCCACACCCCATACGTTAGAACTAAGTAAATCTAAACCGATTAAAAATTGTTGTCTACTTATCGTTCGTATAACATATTTTTCATCAAATCCTACACCACGCAGACAGAAAAGTTGAAAAACGTGTCGCTTTTTACTGTTTCCATTAATAACAATCTGTCCGATTGTTATTTCAGCAAAAAGTAATCTATCTGTAGGTTTCAATTTTCAAAAAGTGCTTCCATTTTATACACTGTCCACGACTGTATTTTATAAGAGAGAGAGTCAAAGTGCATTGTTCATATTCGCTATTCTAACGGGTTGTCACGGTAGATCAGAGCGTCCTTGAGCGAGTAGTATGTCGCAGCAAGTGGAACGAGTCCGCGCGCGGTTCGCCGCGCCGCGCGAACAGTGCTGTAACCCTATTACTCGGTGTCAGAAACAAAATCAAACAGTGGTCGGCGTCATTGGCGGATTTTTCAAGGATCAACGCGTTTCGGGCGCGGCGCGCGTATGAAACTGTCAGCCGTCAGCTGCATAGCCCCGTGGAGTAAATGAATCGAGCTGCACGCAAGTAGTCCTTTGGGCGCATTATCGCGGGCTCAATTTCATTTCGCATCGTTCGACGTGCGGTTGAAACATCGCGCGACGCGACCGACGCGTTTCCAACGTGATGCCAGTCGAACTTTGACCCGACGATGCCGTGGCGTGACGGATATTTAGCGGAGGAAGGCGATGATCGATCGCTCTGCAATCTTCTAGGGCGGTGACTTCATAGTGCAATGTACCTAACGGACTTCGCAGGACCGGTGACCAAGGTCTGAACTATTTGAATGACAAACAATCCAAACTTTGAACTTTGACAAATTTCTGCGGCTCGTAACGACCATTTGGGCATCCATTTATCGCGACTTATTAAGGTAGCAATTTATCAAACAACCGGTTTTCTAACGTCATTGCGCCGTTGAATTCGTCCCTTCGTCCAGCTATAACGCTATACCATGAAAAGTACATAGAGTCATTTATGTATATATATTTTAGAAGAGTGAAGACATATTTATACGGTAGAAATTTAATTATTCGGTTCTCCTATAATAAGATACAACTAAAATACAAATATAATAAAATAAAAACACGTAAAACGATTTACTGTACAAATCGAGAAAGATGAGATCTGGCACTGTGACCATGTAAGTATAACTATAGGCTTAGGTAAAACTACAAGCTTGCAGCAACTCTTGAAAATAATATACTCTTGTAAAGTGAATCAATAAAAATACATTAGAATAGCTGACATATTCGTACATAGCTTTAAATTTTTGTCCCATTTGGAACAAATAATGAATAAATGACATACTCCATCGTTACTGATAGAAACCTATTCGTTATTGTAGCATAACCAGACATTGTTAGAGAGAAATTTAGGAATAGTAAAATTAAATTGAATTTTCTAGTTTTTCGTATTCGAAGATTTTTATATGTCGTAGACGCGGAACGATTCGTAGCCTAAATTCGCTAGAACTTCCTTTTATCCTCGTCGTCTGGGATAATTGGCACAGCGGCTGTGCCCCGCGTATTCATGGAATTGCAAGGAAAAATTAGCGGGTCACGTTCGCTTCGCACTCGTTTGTGCCGTGCTTTAGAATCAAGGTTTTATCTTTCAATTATCCGAGCATTACTGCGAGAGTGTTCCCCTCGCGATTCTTATTGCAAATCCTATTTACTCAAGTCGCTTAATTGCCTGAAATATTAAAGAATATATTCGTCACAGAGAATAATTAAGTCTGACGACATATACGGTTTTAAACAATAATAAATTCTGCAGATTTGTTGTAGGGAATGTATCCATGCATTCAACGCAAGAACACTTGGCTGCGCTTTTCACAAAGGCGTTCGCAATACAGGTATAACTAGCGAGGAAAATGCTGAAGCCGCCGTTTCAGCTTTATAGTATTATAACTTACTGTTAGCTGCAACTTCAACATAACTTAATTTCAATTATAACTTACAGCACTACCAACCACCCAGTAACAACCTTAAAACGTTCACTAACACCGTCGCGCACGTGTGCCGTTTACACACGATTCCTAGTTGACGTAGAAATGTACACGTTTATTAAAATTCTGTTTTGGTAAATTGTTTTTGTTACGGCGAAGTATAAAATGAAAATATTTGCATATCTATATTTAAATCAATTATTTCGTATTTTATAATACCACGTTCTCCTATTAATGGAAATGGTTATGTTGTACGCTTGTAAGAAATTTAAATGCTTACACGTTTACATTTAGTTAATGATCTTGTACTATAGGTCGTTGTGTTCGTCTAAATAATCACTATTTCAGTAGGAATAGAAAAGTATAGCATGGTGTTAAGAATTTTCCCATCTATCTCACCCTGTATATTGTATACATAACTTATCGAAATCTGGAAAACGCATTCTTCGAATTTGATTTTAAGAAATAGCAAAATTAAAAAAATATATTATAGTCTAATAGGCTCAAAAAGAAATTATATTGTTTTCCAAGTGCCCTTAAATATATGACTGTCATTGCGGATACGTTGCATTCGGGGATGAAGAACGTGTTGATACCATTCCGGTAAACGTTGCAGTAAACCGACTGAATTAGACTCATTAAATTCCACAATCATCAGCCGTCATAGTTCCCGAAGTTCTCAACTGTTACCCCCGAAAAGCAATTAATCTCGTAGAAAGTTCAAACACCAGGTTACTAATAGTGTTGAGCACTATATTAGGACGCAATAATTTTCGCGCTCTCGATTCGTAGACGAGACGAAGTGGCAGGCATTTGAAACTCAACGCGACGTAAATGATTCGTCGGAAAGCTGGGCCGCTGTGCAATTTCGCGATATTTCACCGGCACCGACGTAATCGTACGCTCACGGCGCTCTGCCGCGTATTACGTTCATATACATTTTACAAGGTTCGCGATGAAAGGTGCGCGCTCTGCGAGTTCTGCGGCGCGGCGTTAGGATTTCCTGGTCGGGACGAACGAATGGCCACGCCGTCCGCAAGAAAATACCTTGCCCTTAAATTATAACGAAATTAGGCGAGTCTCCGGGACTCGTGCTACTCGCCCGCTAACTTTTCCCCCACCACGCTGCGAAATGAACTTTGTCTCTCCGGATTCGTCGATTAGGAGGATACGCGCCGCCCCGGGGAAAGTTGGAAAATAGAGTGGTTCCCGTAGTTTATGGCGATTGCTGGGTAAAGCAGGAGCTAATATACTTTTATATGCTAATCGAAACGATTACGCATAAGCCGTGTCTTTTTGGAATATGGTTTCGCCGGCGCTGCAGTTCGCAGGTTCTTTAGTAACCCGCCTTGACCGTGATTATACTGCGTCGCTTTATGCAAAATAATTTCTCCTGATTGCGAATATTAATCGAATAAAAATAATACGATGCTGTTCACTTAAACGAACAACCTTGATAATAGTATAGGAATCCAACAAATTTTGTTGAAGTCTGTAGCAATTTCTATTTCCTAGTAGGGCAAAGGTCTCTAATATAAGGTCCATTCTTTCTTCAATCATAATTATCGATTAAAGACGCGTTTAACAATTATTAATTGACAGTCGAGTTGAGATTTTGCATTAAAAGCTTCATAAAACTGTCTTGAATTTTTTAATAGAAAATTTTGTAATGCCATACAATCGACAGTTTGGTAACCATGTGCAATAATGTATGGGTATAGGATATTCGAAATCGATTACGTTGAAATTGAGGTGTTGAACAAAAGCATTTTATTCACCGTTTTCGATTTACGTTTACACGTAGAATTTCGCTAGGCGAATCACATTTTGTACATCGAGCGAAAACTAAATTTACACATTATTCCCGCACAGTAAATGCAACAAAATGATCCACCGGAAGAAGAGATTCGTGCATCAAGTTGCGTCGATGCATTTTGCAACTTGCACGACCGCGATAAAGTCATCGCTGCCGATCATTTTTTTTTTTATTGCACATCCTGCAGTGCGACCTAATTTTCGGACGTTATTATGCGTTCGTAATTTATCACTACAGATTGCCGAGTCTCCTCGGTGTTCGATGCGAGATTCGCCGTGCATGAATCACGGTAAACCGTAAGAAATTCCAACGGACGGGAAAGGCATGGTGCCAAACGAACGACCGGAAACGGTTCACGGGCCGGTGCATATGGACTATGAGAATTTAATTATATTCCATGCAATAACGATTCGTCTGCTGCTGCATAAACGAATCTCCCCGTTTTTGCTCGGCCCTTTTACCAGAGGATCGTGAATCCTGTCGGTCACCAGAGGGGGGTTTGCCGGACCGGAAGCGCGGCGAAAGTATCGGCCGATCGATACGCGCTACATATTTGCTTCGAGTATGATAATGGATTATCATGCTAATGACTATTGTTCCCTGTGGCTGCCAGCACAATTATATATTATAACTGCGGAAAAATTTCATCAAACAGCTTCGATCGACGTCCACTGAAATCTGCATCGCGAAAACAATACCGAAACCTATGTTTCGGTGTGCACTCTATGAGTGTACCTTGGTTATCCGAATTTTCTGTTATCCACTCTGTTATATGGACCTCAGCATGACTTTCAATTATTTTCTGAACGAATTCTGTATTTATGGTAAAACATTATCGGTGATAAAGACAATGAAAACATTGAGAGAATATATTATTTTCGATTTATTAGAGTTACTCAAAAGTGAAAGAACTGTCTCATTTGGTTTCTGTTGCTTTCAATCCTTGTAGAACTCGTTAATTTTGCAAAAATATGTTCCATTGTTATTTTAACATAATATTTGATTAAAGAGAATGTATGTGAGTAGTTATTTTAAATAAAAACTCATTTGAAACAATTCAAAAATTGCCTTTATCTCGTCTACCAGTAGAAAATCGCTTGGAAGGTATATTTTTCATGCAATACAGTTCAGAAAAAAAATGTGAAATCAATTTTTGCAAACCCTGCAAAACAAAAAAACTTCTTTGACGAACATTTTTCGATATATATCATAAATTAGTCAGTTCGAGAATTTTATGTGCCATTGCAAACTTCAATCTACTCTACCGTCAAAAATCATTTTCGCTATGTAAACATATCCACAGCACAGTCAAATTGCAATGTAAAATCAGGCGTTATGTTCTGGTTGGCATCGGACACCATTCTGGCTGAAATTATAGTTTATACTCTTTTGTTCATCGGTGAAGCGAATATTGATATCCACGTTATGTATTGTTTGAAGTGCAGTGCAATTATTGCTACATTATTGTGATAGCTCTGTTCCCGGCCTGCAGTCTATTTCGCATTGTACAGTACATATCCGACGCGTATAGTAATTGTAGATGCAATTTAAACTCTGCATCTGATCGGTTATCGAGCTTGTACAAATGGAATTTGTGCCTCGTAGATTGGGATTTCCTAGTAGAATCGTGCTGGAAGTTCTATTGACCACTCTCAATTCTCGATCTACGTTCACGGCTCAGCGACAACAAGTCCGGGAAGGAATTCCAACTTTGCCCGGCGAAGAGCCGATCGGGCCTTCGCGTTGTTTGAACTTCAGGTCGACGAACTTTAAATGTTCTACGCCAGCCGAATCCGCCTAAACTTAAGAACTCCGTATTGTGCGAGTTATAAATTGTCGATGCTTCATACTATTACCGGATTGAAATTATGCATCGATGGAATGAAGATTTGACGAGTTGATATTACTTCGATAGAAAGATTAGTTGAAAAAGAAATAAATTAATTGGAACAATCCATCAATATGGTATCATAGCCTTAACAATGAAACAGAAACCTCGGCAGTCTTTTACATTCTGAAGTTTGTCATTAATATATACATAAATTTCACCAACAATTGAAACAATTAAATGTCTACAAATGCGTTTAACTTCTCTGCTTCTAATTGAATACTTTTGCTTCTCTCTCTCTCTGACAGAGAATAATAAAGTCAGAAATTGAAAAGTAAATCAAAATCTATTTTGAGAAAAATTAATTCCTTGTATATGTGATTTATGGTACAGTAAATTAGTGGATATCTGTCAGAAACAGATTCTGAGCTTCACTTTATTTACAAATATACAATTCCATATAAAATTTGTTTAATACTTTCAGCGGCATATATACTTATATCATAAGTATTATTTCTTTAAAAAAAAACAAAACACTAATTCAATCAAGATCCGATTAATCCAGAGAAAACGGAGAAGTCGCTTCGCAAAGCACCTCAGAGATTAAACCGATTGTCTCGCGAAAACTGAGCCGCACGACGCGCCGTATTTTTAATCAAATATTTTTAATGGTCCGGCATCAATGGACGCGCAGCCGCCTGTCGCCCGTGAAAACCCATTGCACACGAACTGACGACATCGACGTGTTTCGATTCGATACAACCCGCGACCGCTTCCGTTCCCCTTCAATTTCGTACTTTAAATATTTTCGTTTCCCGCCCCCCCCCCCCCCCCCCCGCCCCACCCCGGGCCGATCCCTTGGCCTTTTTGCCAAGTGTCTCTCCGTTCTTTCGCGTCCACCCGGTTCTTCGTTTCCTCTCCAACAAATTTTCCGCCACGCCGCGCGCGGGCGTGTACAGGAAGAATGACCGGAACTGTCAAAAGTTCTGGCTGACAAACGAGCCTCGCGGAACGTTGACGCGCCAAACGGGCAAAAACGTTTCCCGATGGTAATGGAGCAAGTTCGGCGGACCCGCTCGGTTTTCATGCGGAGCTCTGCTTACTCCCCCCTCCCCCCGGTTCCTCGTCGTCCGCAATCCACGGCGCGTATGTCCGTCCGGTCGAAAGATGGATTTCATTTTTGACAAGATGGATCAACGGCCGAGCCGCGGAGGATCGGCCCGATCCCCGTTGAAATTCAATCACCTTAACTGCCGCATTTTTCAGCCGTTTAACAGCCCGATTTCCCGCACGCGCTCGCGCTGATTGATTCCGTCGGGGACAAGCCGATTAAATTGTCGACAAGTATCCGATACTGATGGAATATCATACGATAAGAGATTGAACTGTGAAGTATCATGCGGCGGCGCTTCGTTCGACGGCGTGGAAATGCAGCTACACCTAAACGAGCCGGATTATTGATGAGTTAATTCCCAATTTGCTAGATGCGCCGCCCGAGAGAGGCCACTAAACCGTGAATTCTTTATGAGCACTTTTGTTATTATCCACGTTTTCAGTGAATGGGTTTGTTTCGACGGTGATGAATTTACAACGGCTCGTGAAATTTTCGATTTTCGAGAATCGCCCCAAAAGTGATTGGTGCGAGAATAAATCTCGACTGGTTTTAACCCTCTTGGTACCGGCCAAAAGAGTCTGTATCCGAGCGAAATGTTTAAGACTCGTTCGACGAAGTTTGATAAAGTTTCGGAAAGAAATTGCAAGAATTTTGAAAAGTCTGATAAATAAAAAATTCAAAAAGGGAGAAGAAATGAGAAATGAAATTGTTGTTTAATAAAAATATTAAGAAAAATATCTTTCCAATGATAGCCAACAACGATATATCGTTGTTCGGTACTAAGAGGGTTAAAGCTAGTCTACTCAGCTTGTCTACTCAGATGATTTCTCTGGTCGGATCTTACTCGATTCTTTAGATCCCGTTGCATCTTTCTTTTACTTTTGTCGCATGACTTATCAAGTTCCCTTGCAGTTTACGACCACATTTCTGGGACTTTATCTATTGTGATGCCAAGACTAATGCGTGGCGAGAATTTCAATCCGGGATGCTTATTATTTTGTTAGAATGAAGCATTGGCTTTGTTGCTGAATTTTCGGATGCAACAAACTCTGTTTTCTTGCGACGCGTGACGGAGCTTATTCTATCAGTCAGGTTCCCAAAGGGAATTATCAAATAGAATAAAAACAGGAAATAAAGCATAATACTCGATACATTTGTTGCAGATTATTTAAGAAACTATTTGTGACGAAAATCATGTGTTGCTTCCAGAATACTGACACAATGGTTTGGAAATAAAATTACCTTTTTGAAATTCTTTATTCTAATGATTACACTGCGAATTTTTATGCGCTTATGTCCTGTGCAAGTAAACTTATAAATTAACACTTTTTTTCTTTGTAACGAGTAATCTTTTCTTTAACTTATTTTCTTTTAAATGACGTATCGAAATGAGAAGTTCTGATGCATATGCCTCACATTAACAGTGTACAGTAAATTCTCTAAGTGTCCTTCAGCTTATAAACTAAAATGAACTATTTGAGAAAAGAAGACACGATTATTTGAGTCTTGCACTTTGTTTTTACAGTTTTTGACAATCGGCAACTATAAAAACGAGTCGCAGGGCTCGAATAAATCGTACCTTCTCTTCCCAAAATGTCCATTCTTATTTACAAGCTAAAGGAGAATTAGGACTCAAGAACGATCGATAGTCTTTTCTTTCTATTAACCCCTTACTATACTTTGACGAGTCTGACACATGATAGAGCTTTCCAGTAATAACCTAAGAAGTATTAATATTTATTGTTTATTGTATTCGAAGAAAGATTCTATTCTAGCGTAATCAATATTTAAGCGTTCCAGTGAGAATAGACACATAGTAAATGTTTTTCTTTTCCTTCCAAGAAGTTATTGGAACCAAAGAAGTTGTCTATTAAGGAAGTGAAACTATTAGAAACCACACAACTTCCAAGAGAACAGCCGCAGTTTTGGCGACGATAAAGAAACTATCGTTTGTCGCAATTCCACGAAGCAGAAGGGATGAGCGAGACGATGGCGTCCCGATAAAATGTCGCCCACTTCCTGGACGTTCCCCGAATACCAGCTAGTTCCAGCCGCAAAACAATTAAAACGGCCGAGAGATTCGGCAAGCGGTCAGAGATGGGATTGCCCGGTCTATTTCAACTTGTAAAGCACGGTAACAGTAATTTTCACAGACTCGTGTTTTCCCGTGGTTAAACGCGCGCTCATAAAACTAAACTTCGGGATGAACTCGCTTCCGCGGAACATAGCATTTCAAAATTTCTGTGTCGGTGGCTCGTCGCAATAAACTCCCGCTAAAATAGGACATTACTTTTGACGACAGGGGAATTAAGCGCCCGAAGGCATTGATCAGACAAAAATCCGATTCGCATTCGCACTCAAGAATATCGTTCAGAGATTCGAACATGTTCATAAACGAGAACGTTCAGGCTGGACTCTTTGGCTCTCGAAAATGTCAAGGGAGCAGCCGAACAAAGTCGCAATTTCCACGGACCGAAGAAAACGGCATCTGCAGTAGCGAACAGAAGATTAAGACGAAAAGAAAGGAAGTAATCGGTGAGCTGTTAAATATTCATAAAAGTGTACCAGCCTCTCGTCTCAAGCTCGTCAAGATCTCAGCGCTTTCTTCGAAGCAGTTTTTGGTCTGCTAACAATGACTGTTAATTCAACAAATGTCTTCTTTTGATTACTCTGTCTTTCTTTTTTCGTTAAATACATTAATAACAATGTAGCATGATATTCGGAGAATTTATACGTTCTCTTTGACGGTATTTTCATCACATTTTATAAAAGGATGTATGCATTTAAAGTCCCAAACCACGGCCAACGCGGAATTCGCGTTTAAATATTTTGTAAAATTCGGCGGACGAAATATTTTTTAATTTAGGTTTCTCTTACTACCTTTTTTTTTTAAATGCAATAGTCACATTTCCTGAAAATGTATTACGATATTAGTATATATTAGTATCCTATTTAATTAAGACTATTTAATTTTACGATAGATAAATTTCCTATCTAATTTTACGATAGATAAAATGAACGCGATTATGTAAGCTAGTGACGTTGGTAGCGAATGTACAGATTTCAAAATGAAGCGTCCAAATAAACAAGTAATAGTTATACAATTATAATATCATTGGTTATTAATTACAGCAACTTTTAAACAAAAACGTGTAACCGAGCATTGCGAGCGGTTTGGTAAATTTAGTCATTCTCTGGCATATACGTTACAGAACGCGAGGTGATATTTTTTTCGGAAAATGTTTAACAGCATCATCTTATACGTTCCGACCATTTCTTCGCAAAATGATTGCCACTTTATCCTTCTCCGTTCCGCTGTTCGTCCCCCATATCCCTGGGGTACGGCTCAAATGTTTTTCCTGTTTTCTCTTGCGCAGGGCGCAACGCGTCGCGCCGTTCCTTTTCGCTCCGGGACAGCATCCGTCCTCCTCTTCCGCCATTCCTTTCGGTCGTTTCTCTTATTATCTTCCAGCCTGGTGCTCCACTTCCCTGCTTAACTTCAACCATCGCCCTTTCTGCCCGAGAATTATGTCTACACTACCCTTTGCATCGCTGACTCACCGCGCAACATCTACTCTGCCGTTTTGAAAAGTCGCGATCATGCACGGCGATTCTGGCCGACGAAAATCATGCTCGTCTGAGAAAACACTGGTCGGTCTGCGCAAAGAGCGAGATACCAGTTTTCGAATCCATAGCGATTCGAGAAGAGAAAGAATCTTGTGGAGCTTCTTTGGTTACCTCGGTTAGAAAAGCATCCTCTGAAAAATCTCGTGAAAATAGAACGCGTTCGAGGACAGACGATTTTTATCCTTCAACATGATCAGAACATATTTATTGTGTGATATTTAGTACTCTACTGTTGCGTTTTCAAGATTCTGTTTGGCATAGTGTAATCTTTACGAAGGTACTGAAGGTATGGTTGTATTTTGTTTATCGTGAACAGAGTTGTTCGGATTGTTTCGAATAAGTATTTCTCTAATATAATTACCCTAATCTAGTCTTTTACTAGAATATTTTATTCGGATAAATTATACTATCTATTTAGTCGAATAATTCAAAAAATTCTTCATTCATACAATTCGAAAAGAAATAAATGAAAAAAATCCTTCACATTTATTTTATTTTTATTCAAATCAATTAACTTCCGTACGAATTTCTGTACAAATAAATTCTGATTCAAATAAAATGTCTATCTATATTTATTGTTCGATATAGTATTTTTTTCCATAGTGTCGAATAAAATTTTATTCATTAATCATTATCTTTTATTGGTTATCCGAATAAAATTTTGCCTAACTTTAATCCTAAGCGAAGCTTCATCAAATCTTTTGGAGATTTGACATGGACCTTCAATTAAATAGTCTTCATTTTATATAAAATTAAATATTACACGATTATAAATTATTGACGTATCATTTTCTTCACCAGTCACTGCGATTAGGAATTTTTCAATTGGCACAATTTCTTAGAAGGGACAGAACCTTAATGTTTATTTCGTGCCTGAATTTGCTTATATGTTTAAATATTAATAACGAGGGATTAGAATTTTATTCCAATTTTAAAGAACAGAATAATATCCATACTTAATTATTTATTACTAGTAACTTCCATCGCGAGTCGGACTTGTCAAAATACGGCAAGGGTTTAATATAAAATTATATAGTCAACGATTATAAATTAATATAAAATTAACACGTTGACGCCGGCGCCGATATTCACGATATTCTCTGTGAGTCGGCGCCCGAAATTTACAAAAATTAAATAATTATGTTAAGTTTATAATATTGAATTTCTATGTTTTTACTGTTGAATATCTGTTTATAATGTTCAGATAGAATAACATAAACCTATTTTGTAGTATGCAAATGTACGCAGCCCACAGGTCTGACACGCATGACCCACCGGTGGGTCAAGCCGTCGTCAACATGTTAAATAATTGATGTTCCTGTTATCAGAAGTTTCTTAAACGACGAATTTTTTTTACTGTTCTCGAGGAACGAGCAAAGAAACCGAGGAGATTCGCGGAAGCACGATTCAACGAACTCGCTCGCCTTTTTCCATGGGAAATGCCACCGTTGGCAGCCGGTAAACAAATTTGAATTCTGACTTGGAAACTGATTACGTTCCACGACGTACCTCGCTCTTCCGTATGCGGATATAACCGAGCTCGCGGCGCAACTCTCAGTGAGTTTTACTTTCACTCAATCTCGCAGTGAATACTATTATCGAGGTACAGCGACGCGATAGCGTTCGCAAGGGACGTTGCACTGCTCGATGTTGTCGATTGTAGCGATAGACCGTGCATCCTTGCGCACACTCGGAGGATTGTGAATTAGTAGACTGCGGATGTATACATCCATGTATGCGAACTGAAAGCTTCCTACATTTGCTGGAAAGGCGAAGGAGCTTAACATTTATTTTCGTTCTTAATTTTAGTGAGCCAACCATAAATCAATAGTATCTTCAAATTCTTTATATATCTTCATCGGTTTAAATTTGATCTACTCAGTTTTATCACGAATGCATAAAATATGCAGTGATATCGGAAGTTGCGTACAAGTGATTAATTCATGTTGTATCTTCGACACTGAATCTAGTTTCACACTATTAATAAATATTCCCGCTGCTTATAAAATCCTTGCGCGGTGCATGAAAATCTCTTCTGCTGATTTAACAGGCGATGTATTTGATAATGAAATCAGTATTTAAAAGTTCCTAACTATTTGAGGCGCACGGCTTCCACTTCGAGAAAGCGACTTTCGAGTAAAGAGCCTTATAAATCGTTTATACGCAATTAACCGGGGCGTTTGATCTCGACTTTCGCCATTTCGGCGGGTAGCTAGCCGAAGTTCGGATAGTTAGGTTAACGAACGGCTATAAAAATGTTGCTCCAAGAATTTTACACTCGATTACAATCTCGAGACCGGGCACCCGTCCGAGTCGACCGTCTTTGGAAGTTCGTTAAAGTCAACCCCGCAGTATTAATTCAATTGAATTGAGCCGGAACCCGGAGTAGTATCCAGATGCTCCCGCCGACAGGGAGGTAACGAAGATTGAAAACGAAACGAATCGCGATCCCGATATTCCCGATACCGTTCGGCCAGTGAAGGCGGAGTTACGTGTATATTTGTATGCAAATGCGATCCGCTCGACGAACGCGACGGATCGATGCGTCTCGGACACGCGGCGCGGACGGCTGTTGACGCTGAAACGGCGAGCGCGAAAAAAAGGAAAGCGTCGGCGGGTTGCAAAAAAGTAGACGACCGGCGACAGACGTTCCCTCAATGGGAGGAGTCGCCTCGCTTTGAAAAGATTTGTCTCCGAATTCCTTTTTATGTCTTACTGTCTGATCTCGCAGAAACGTGAAGCGTGGTTCGGCGTCAATTTGCCTCTAAATCTTTGGAAAATCGTTTAACAAATATGGCATAAGATGAAAATCCTCTTGAACATATTGAATTAGCTAAGAATGATTTAACACTAGATTTGCGGAATACTAAAGGCAGGTGCTTTATATTAGTTTGCATAAAAATTGCAGAAAGTGACGCATATATTGAATAAGAAACTCTTAAATCTATCTATATATGCGAACGATCGCGAATTAAGAAATTAGTAAACCTAGTATTAAATAGAGATTTTGTATTTCAAGAATTGTTTGAACAGAAAACACTTGAAAATAGCACAGTAATTACCAACCATCGGACTGCTGTTACCGGGTCATTTTGATTTCGTGTATTAGGTTGCTGCATATGAAATGTCGGATTTCTAAGCGAGTATATAAAACTGCATATCTTTTTTCAAAAGCTATTAATTTAATCAAAATGTGCCCCATTTGTTTCAATATACTCTTCCCAACGCGAGTTTAATTCATAAATGTCGGTCTTCAAGAAATTCTGATTTTTCGGATCAATAAACTGTAGTATGGAATTTTTCAGACTGTCTCCATTTACATACTGTTTAACCCACAAAAACTACGCATACGTCGTACAAAACAATTGCGAAATTAAATGAAGTAAAATATAAAATTTTATAAAATATAGATCTTTCGCCAAGCGACTTTCGCTATTTTAAACATTTAGGACAGTTTTTACGCGTTAAATAGTATATGGTATTCATACAGGCTAAACAGTATATAGTATTCATACAGGCTAAATAGTATATAGTATTCATATGCACCAACCTAATAAAATGCACTTTATCGCATAAGATAGAAATACTATAAGCCAGAAGATTTATTTCAGATTTCCAGTGGAAGTGGCTTCAAACGGCGGCGCTCGACGGGCGATTGGAGCGCGCAGTATTTTGGGCGGATATATCCGCCAGCCGTCCGCAACGGTAACACGCTTGGGCGGATATATCCGCCAGCCATCCGCTAAGGGTCTCCAACGTCCGAGAGGTAGAGGGGAAGTTATGAAAATGCGGTAAAATGCAAGCGTAGAGCTGGTCAACATGCTTCGCGCGGTTTGTAATGAAACAGCCACGCGCCGAGGGCGAACCTACTGGCAACGTAGGAGCGCTGACGTCAGAGAAGAAAAACTCAAGTGTTTACGTTTTTCAAGCTAGGGTTCGTTCTATTTCTCTTAATCCCGACATGATTTATGACAGGTCGCTGTCACATTCTTCAGTCGAACAACGTATAATGACAACACTGTCCTAAAACTGCTCAAAATCTGCCCGAGCTATTACGGGCTAAATAGTATATAAATGAAGACACTCTGAAATATTCCATATTAGAGTTTATTAATTCTAAAGATCAGAATTTGTTTAAGACACGCATTTCTATATTGATATCTTGTTGAAAAGGGTGTAGTAAAGCAAACGGGGCATATTTTGATTAAATCAACAGCTTTTGAAGAAAGATATACAGTTTTGTATATTTACGTAAACATCCGACATTTCATATGCACCAACCTAATATTTTAAGAATCACATAAATTATCATTACGCTGAGAACAGCAAAAATATCTTCAAAAATATATTTTGAAAAGTTAGTGAATAGAACTGAGAAATATTCGAATTATCGTCAGTTGTATGGTTGTTAAAATGGTCCGGGGATTAAAGAGCACAGCTATTGTAAAACCATGCAACTGTTTGTTTGCCCAATTTTCCCATTCAGTGAATACGTGACAATAAAAAGTAATAGACTATAATTGAAAGGCAATAGCTCGAAGCACAAAGCACTAAATTCGGTACGCGAGAATCGATGTTAAACGAAGCATTCGCGGGAAAACAATATCGTCACCATTAAATCAGTGTGATGGAAAAGCTAACAATATTTAAAGAAACATTCGGAAAACACTGAATTTTATTAAATTGTAATGCATTGCAGACTACAACAAATTCCGTGAAACTTGTACAAGAATTTGCGCAGCAGGACAAAACATCAAAAGGATTTTTAATACATGGAACTCCATATGAAAATTCTCGCAGAGCTTGTGTTCATTAAACATAATATGGGCATTCTTTATACGGTGTTAATTTGGTAATGCACTGTTATTTGCCTTTATCGACAATAAAGCGAACATTTTATTTATATGACAATAATGATTAACGTAGAATTTGTTCGATGGAATATTTTTAGCCAGGGATGTACAATTAATTCATAGCAGGATATTATAGAACATTTTCTTTTAAAGTGGCCTCCTGTTATTTTCGCAGAATACTTTCTTTTCTTATTTTGCGAGAGAAAATTCCTGCAGCAATTCCGCTAGCATGAAAAAAGTAATCTGTGCGTTTGATTATAAAGAATTCTTACAAATTGCCTGGAATTCTTAGATCCAGTAATAAAACTTAAAATTTGATGTTCGAGTAAATATATGTCTTATTAACCTCTTTAGGGACACTGCCACATATAGTATGTATGCATTTAGTTTTCTTAAAATTATGATTAGTTTAAGTGTAAAGAAAATGAGAATCAGTTGAAAAACTATTTAGTACAGTTTCCCTCAGCAATACGGAAAAACCTTATTGAATCAAATGAAATGGGTGATAACTAAAAAGGTTCCCTACTATAAAAGTTCATAACTGCAGAGGTTAAATTAAAAGTATACATATATCGCAATATTGTTTTAGAGCATACGATAAATAGAAAAAAATCAATTAAAATTAAGAAACTATGGCATGATCAAAAAATAAAATGAAAGGTTTACTGCTCCCGAAAATATGTAACTGTCTAGCATGTTTCTTAACTAATGTTGGTAAAAGCTATCAACCAATCTAACGTCGCACTATAAACGTGCTCCACTGCACAAAATAATTCAGACCTTTTATAGTGAAATATCGATGCGTACAAACAGGTTTTTTAGGAGACGGTAGCCAAATTTTAGTTCCGGGCCATTGTGCGTGGTCGTCTGGACGCAATCGACCATAGTGCGAGGGGAGGCCGCAGGAGACACGACGCTGCGGTGACGGGATCGGTTGCCAGAAGCCGCGGAATTAGGTCAATTCGAGACGCGCGACGTCGAGCGGTTTATTAACAAAACGTACACCGTAACCTTCTCGTCTCTGTCCCTTCTCGGCGCGATCTCCGCGGCGGCGAACACACCGCGCTTCGCCGAATGTAGGTTGATGTATTAATATCATTAACTCTCGTGCGAGCCGTTCCGACGCGTGTAACCCGCCTCGGCCAAATCGCGAGCCCTTCGAAGACGGCGCGAGACGGGACCCCGACGCGATATTTTAAGACGGCCGTTCTGCCCGAGGGCGCGTCTACTCTCGCCGAATCTGGGAATCGAGAGATCGAAGAGAACCGTTGTATAATTATTCCAACCAAACGAGTCGAAATCTATGGAACGAAAGAACTTCATTTGGAGTCAGTGGCCCCTCTTCAATCTTTGCAATAAAAATGATACGAAACACCGACTGTACGAATGCAGAAGATTTCATACCTAGCGGACGTTATACGGAATTAAGGAAGAAACGGAGTTAATATCAGAGAACCACATACAAAACATAAGATACCCGTGACAAATAAGATTTGTTTTACAAGTCAGCATAGGTTTACTTCAGCCTTATAACTAAATATTAATTAATTATTAACACTATTAATTGGAAATAATTATAATGAAATAATATCGAAAATAAATAATATTTACACCATAAGGAATCTCTCAATCAATGAAAAAGGTTGATCCTTTCTTCTTATAAAATCAAAGTCTTATACAATCAAACATAAAAATGCACAGAAACTAACAAATTAACAGTTACTAAAAATTACATTCAGCATTTCATATAACTCTTAACTTTATCGGATTTAAAAAAAATATTCATGAAATATATATGTTAAATTGAAGCATAATTCCACTTATGTAATCTTAAGATAAATCGCTTGTTATGTATGTAGTATACATAAAATGCTTCAGTTTAATATATTTCATTAGTTGAATTTCAGAAATGTAAACATTTAAATACTTTCGTGTATAAGTGTATGTGTTACTTGAGGCAAATATTACAATAACACTCGTTAAAAATCAGTCTTTTAATACGGTTATAATATTATAATACAAAACAGCTGTTTTTAGTGTTCCATAAATCTAGTGTTAGAAAGGGAAAGCTTCACATTTTCAGTCTATGGTAAATTCAGTCGAAAATTTGTAGTTGTTTACAGACCGAAATCTGTATCGCACAGAGATACTTAAACAGAAAGATCAATGAGAAATTGCAAAAATATAGAAGCTTCGAAATGAATGCAGGCTTCGCATACCGGAAGTTTAGTGTTCGCATACTTCTCGTGGCCATCGTTGAGGACACTATCGGAATTACACGTCTAAAGTATGGAACTGTGTCGCGGGAGTACACGATCCCATGAAAGTCAACAGAATCGCCGTACGTATGAAAGTATCACGTGCTCAACGAGGACCATAATCTGCGCTGTCTACCTACGGCAATAAAGGCTGGAGCATAATACGAGATAGGGTCTATCGTCGTATAATCTTCGCGGAACTCCTCCGAAGGCAGCCCACGGGGCCAAGTTTATTGTAAAATGTCTGCGTGTTCCATGGAGTGTGACTTTATTTGAAGGCCTCTCGCAATTTCGGAAGCTGAACTACTTACGGTTATTTTATGAATTTTTCTGACATCCGTATTATAATCATTCGCACGCAGTGATCTCCGAAAGTGTTCACATATAAAGTATAGACAGTGTTCACAAATAAAGTATAGATTCGCAGACGAGGATTGATTACCGTAAATTGTACTATAACGATAACAATGTCACTTGCTAACCACTTTAATCGGCTTTCGGTTAATTGCACCGAATGTGTCGAGCTTATTGGCGTTTGAACATTTACACGAAATTAATATCGATGGAGTTTAATCAACTCGAATCTAGTAACAAATCTTTCGATCGACGAAATTAAATTGCTTACATTTTATCAACGGGTTGCAAACGTGTTTTTACGTGTCGCGCAGTCTTAGCATTGATATACGTTCAGTTTAAATGTTATTTGGATGCTATTTCCTGTTGCAATTCTCTTTTATCAGATTTCCGTTTCAGCATGCGCAGAAAACCGCACGAAATGATACGTATCTATCCGCGATGTATCGAGAACGGTTTCATTAACTTCGAAGGTTATTATCTCGTATTTTGCGAAACCAGAACAGCCTACTGAGGCGGTAAAAATAATTCAAAGAGAGAGAGAGAGAGAGATATTGGTGTTTCATTGGTTTGCTCGATGGTATGCGAAACCCGCAGGGATACAATAATGTATTCATCCCAAATAATCGACCGAATCCTTACGATACGACTGTTCCGCGCGTATTGCGACAAATAATTGCCATTGTTTGCACGTGAATTGATAAATTGTATTGTTCGGGGCTTGCAAACCGTGATGCTAACAAGTTCGCAATCGGTATGACAAAATTACACTTTATGCAGATTGTCGTCGTTCTGCTGGCTGACTAAAATTCCACTATAAGACCGTTTACATTCGAAGCTTTAAATATTCATTAGTCTATTGTAATTAAACATCTGCACCATATTGCGCTTTACATTGTACAATAGCTTTTGTAAGCTGTTAATGCCAATACTGGATATACCGCTTTATACATAAAGGACGATTCAATATTCAGATAAAATTGATTTTCTGTTATATTTTCTTCTTTGTTCCCTCTGCTTCGCGCACAATTTTGCTCGCACACTTTGCACACCTTGCAACGGCATTTGCAGCATTCTTTTCTCGCACCTCGACCACGTATTTTAATTTCCCCTTTACTCTTATTCACAGTCTCGTATGCTTCTCCATTTTAAAGCTCCGCGAAATCAGTTTTTCTTCGGCAGTTATCCTTCCTGGACCCAGAACCCTTTAAACCCTCCGAAAAAATTTATTTCCACCGCAATTTCAATTCATAGCCTCGGCAACTCTTTCGTCGCGACGTACTTCTCTCATGGAATTGTCACTATACTTCACAATCCCTTACGCAATTCTTGTTGGGATTATTTTGAGACGTCCGACGCGCCAACGTAACAAAAATGAACAACTTGCAACTTAAATAACAGGAAGGATAAGAATGACAATATATTAGTAAAAACAACGAAACAAGTCTCCGACATGGGGCAACTTTTCTTCACCAGGGCTGTGACACTTAACTCACTTATGGTTCTGTTCTGAATGCTTCGACTTTTTCGCTCAGATTTCCACCCTTCAAATCTTTTTCTTCGTTTCTTTTGTTTTAATTGCATTTTCTTATCATACTCTGTTTCTTTCTCTCTCTGTTTTACTATACCTTTTACCCTTTCCTTCTCCTCCCTCTCCTTCTTTTACTATACCTTTTACTCTCTCTCTCTCTCTCTCTCTCTCTCTCTCTCTCTCTTTCTCTTTGTTGCAATTTAAAATATCGATTATTTACATCAAATTCAATATTAGGATTAATATTCATTTCGAAGAAGTGGATAAGAAAATACGTAAGAAATGGAATGGATCTAACTGGCAAAGTAAACTTTATTTACTATTTTAAATTACAATTACTCTACATTCACAAAGAAAACATGTTTTGCTCCTTCGAACCTCGTTAATTTTCATACACTTCTTTTGCACATCGACTAAATGAATACATTAACAGAGTATTATAAATTGCGTCTTCTTTAAATTTTTGTAGATTTTTGACAGCCATATTTACAAGGTTTATTCATGCGTAATTCAAACAAATTGAAAAATTATTTGGTTCGAGGAAAGTTAAAAATGAAGCGCCGAGATGAATTTCCAGGGAAAACTAAAAATTCGTATGTTCCGGTGCGATATATTTCGACCTTTCGGTGGTGTTGAACTATCTGCGCAGCTGGAAATTCCCGATCTTAACAATACGACTGCCCTACGGGATGTAAATATTCAATAATTTTGATAACGGTTGAAGTACGCGGAGGCACGCCGGAGGTAATATTTCCTCGGCGTAGGATTTTGGCGGTCGCATATATATTTGACGGCACGCTTCGTTGCAAGCTCGTTCGTGCGCGACAACAATAAAGCGCGAGCAGAAGTTCCCGCTGAGCGTTTACGGATCCCGCCATTCTGACCGGAAGCTTCCGGACGGATGTGGACTGCTGCGTCGCCGGAAGCGTCGCTACTGCCCGATATTTTCCACCGTCCACGCTGATGCTCGCCCCCCGTGTCTTAATAAAATTTATTGCTTCTCCGATTTCGATATTCAACCGCTGTGTTTGCTCGCATGTAAACCAGTAGATTCAAATGTAAATCGCTGTCCAGAACTTCTCGAATATAGTTGCTGATTTTCGAGATAACGTAAATTTTAATATGGCTTCGATTACGTAAGAAATAGTAGGTTGAATTAATTAATAGGTGAGATGATTTGGTACGCGTGAATCATTGAATAAATAATAAATAATGTTACACAATATGTACTATTTTGGAGTACTCTTTGTATGCTCTCTTATTTCGTAAATTTCTTAACTCGCTGTATATAAATCTATAATCTTTTTCGCATGTATAGTTTAGTGGTTGTTTCGACGAAACAACGGTTTAATTAAAATTACGGTTGTTTCCGTAATGCAACATAAAGTTAATACATATTCTGTTAATAAGAAGGATTATTTAAATCTTTTAACAGCGAGGGAAAATACTTATTTATTATAGAGATTTATTCAATAAATCATATAAATAGAAAGATTTCGATTTTTTAACGTTATAAAGAATTATTATAAGCGACCAAAACAGAATTTCTTCCATCGATAATCGTTGTCGGCAATGGAAATGATTTTGCTGTTATTCATAATTATTATACATAACAAAAAAACATTTTGGTCGAATGGATAATTGATATTCTGTGATTGTTTTTCAATTGTATTGTAACAGTTATGCACTCCGAAATAAAACGCGAAATTATTTATATACACATGAGTGGAAGCTGTTGTTTGTCGCTTTCTTTATTTACACGTTACAAAATACGAAGAGCTCGCTTGGAAACAGCCGCAGGGATATGCAGTAGCTAGCTGCATTAACAAGTAGAAAAACAAATTAGAATATGCTCGCGATGCAGGGTCCGATTCCATTCTTAGCGTGCTTTTCCGAGAGCTGGGAAAAATGTTCAAGGAATGGAAAATCGAGAACCACAATTTTCCTCCGGTTGAATTCAGATCTTCCGAGAACGAAGTGAAACATCGGGCGATAACAGCGCGTCCTTTAGAACTTTCCGTGTTCTATAACACATCTGTTTGTCGTCGAAGTAGATTAAAAAATAATTTAAAGTTTAGTTTTATTAATTATTGAAGGAAACGATTAAAATGAAAGTGTGCATGTAAAATACGCTAAGAAAAGAATATATGTAATTAATACTATATATAACACAGAAAAATATATATATATATTAAGAAAAATGGTAATTTAGTTATGAAAAACTGTATTTGCGCAAAATCCAGCCGTACCTAAGAGGTTAAACATTGACGAAACAGCATATATTTCTTAAGGTTTAAGATTAAATTACGGTTAAATTCAAACCCTGCCGAAGGAGGTCCAACAGCTGAGCGAGAATT
The DNA here is from genome assembly GCF_028453695.1 of Augochlora pura. Lineage (NCBI taxonomy): Eukaryota > Metazoa > Arthropoda > Insecta > Hymenoptera > Halictidae > Augochlora > Augochlora pura. The sequence continues at coordinate 11,026,912 of NC_135773.1, read as the reverse complement.
ATTAGAAAATTCGTGTTCATCTGAATCTAACGAAGATAGCAGCCCGCGGAATCCTTGTGTACCTATTCAATTGAACTCAATAGATACAAAGCGCTGCCAAGGAATCTTTCTTCGCTGACTTTTACAAGAGAACAAATTTACCCTCGAAATGTTACATCCCCGCGGTCAGTGTGTTCTCTCGCAAGCGGCCCGGGGATGTTTACAAGTGCCCCATTTTTCAATGTATCTCTCGCCACAAGGATCCACTTTCGTCCCTCTTCTATATTCGCGACGGGACTCTCGAGGCCCGCGAAGATTCTGGTCCAAGCCCCGTATTTCTTTGAAATTGCACGGCAGCCAGCCCGCTTAAATTCACCTCGAGGCTCGTTTATGCACTTCAAATACCTCCCGGCTCCCTGAGATGCACAGTCTCTAGCTCAACCGTAGACCAGCCACCCTTTCTTCTCGAGAGTCTTCGTCACTTTCGCTCGGCAGCGTTCATCGTCGCCGTTTTTGCTTCGTTCTTACTCGTAGAGCACCCTGCCTGGCTCCGAATCTCGCATACTCCAGCCTGATTTATGTCCTCGAGCAAACGAAACACTTACTACCGGGTTTGCACTACAATTCAGTCGGAATGGAACGGCGTTAACCTTTTGTGGTGCGAACGGCTCCGTTTTATTGCTGAACACCCTGCAACAGCGCGGAATTCAGTTTGCACTCCTTGGTAACTCTACTAACCGGGCCGAAAGAGTCGAGTCAGCTATTTGACGCTTTCATCATTTTCTCCCGCCTTTGATTTACTCTATTTGTTCATAAGGTGGCCTGCTACTAAGAAATGAATCACTTTCCATCCCTTTCGGCGAACGTCTCTTTAATTTCCGTTGTCGAGTGCTACCTGGGCTCCGACGTTTGATGGTAACCACCTTTCAGCCCAATACAATCAGTTTTCCTCATTTTCTCTCGTAAAGTTTTACGGCTCCGATTTGCTGGGAATCCGTGATACGATCGCAACCGCCCTTTCGAGTTTGCCTGCTCGATTTTTTTTCCAGAATCGGGAGGAAAAGCGGAATGATTTCCGGCGGGAAACGATTTTCATCCCCTATCTGGTTCTACCGTTGCCCTGGAAAGCCACTGGAGGCTCTGCAACTTTGAATTATTCAACCGCTTTAACCAATTTAAAAAAAAAACGATATTGACTTCCTCGATGTTTACACGATGTCATTATGTTATCAAATAAACTTTCATGTTGCAAAAAAAGAATTAGAACCGGAGTGCACACAGTATTTTATAGGTATCCAATAAACGTTCGTGTAAAAGAGGTTGTCTCTTCAACCTTCTATGGTACGAGTTTTTTAAATGGATGTAAGAGATTTGGAAATCAAAACATCCATTTATCTGTATAAAATAACAACGAAGTCAAAGTTTTAAACGAATGGATTTATTCGGACGTGTGAAACAAGATTTGAAGCTCAGGATGTACAGCATTGTAGTGAAAAATTCAGTCAGTTTCAAAAATACGATAAATTAATACGTGACTTCTAAATGATATTTAGCTGTAAGAGATTGAAACAAATAAATAACTAAATTTTTAACTTTTTATTATGCTTCGATCGAAACGTTAACTGGCGTGTCACAATTTTCAAAGTTTCATAAAATCGAAGTATTCAATTGAATCAAATGAAAATTGAACAACTAGATTGTATAAAAATTAATTACATTCGTAGGTGAAATTGCAGCGAAGGTGTTAAATCCTTTGATTTATTTGTACGGATTAAGTGTCTCCACCGTCATCTGTGTCATCAAATAGTCCCCGCCCACATTCGTCGCGAGTCCCAACGTTCTCAGTATCGACGCGTTGTAAACAAGTAATTGACAAAGGCGAGGGAAGGAATGCGACACGGGCAGTTTCAACAATGCCATACTTATCGCTTTGTCGGTGAAGTGCGAGTGGAAACGACGCGGCGCGCACCTACGGGCAAGCGCGAAATCCAATTTCACTGATGAACGCCCCTCACCCTTCCATACAATTAATCGAAATCTGTCGTCATTGATATCGGTTCTGCTGCAAATTTAATTAACCGAAATTCTACTGTCCAGTGTTTTGCGCCAGCGAAATTTCTTCGGGCAACGTATTCTGTTTCGAGCGTACGACCCTTTCATAGAAAAGCTCTGTCTGATAATTCCATAGGGTGTCCCATGTTCTTCGTACATATTTCGGTTGCGTGTTCTATAAGCTTTATTGACACTTTGTCATCGTTGATTTTGTCTAATAACGTCGCCGGCGATGATGATTCTTGTAATTAATTCGTTCCTTGTATCTGAGCGTTATCATATCTTTCACATTTTAATTTTTGTCATAACTGATCGAGGAAACATTTATGAACTCTTTGCTATGTATCATGTTAGTCTTATTTTTACCTGTACTCTTTCCCGAAGTATGCACGGAAAAATGAGGGACACATTGTGCGAGTTACATAGATGGAAAGACGTGAAGAGGATTGTATTTGTTAGATATTTATATTCAAGTTTCATTTATCACATTTGTTATATTGATTTTTGAATTGCAAATTCATTCATTTTTTAATATCGATTCACTTTCGGTAAGCAATATATGAAATAAATGAATATCGATCTGAAGATGTTGACTTTATCTTGATATAATCTTGACACAACCTTGACTTTTCCAAAAAAAAATAAGCAAACTTTGCGATTCGCGTCATTGAGCGCTGCCGCGTTTATTGTTCCGTGAGAGCGATCGATTTATCGGTGAGCTCGAAACGTACACGGCTATTGGCCCCGGGGATCTATCGTACACCTTGGTGCCTCTTCCCGCGGCCGCTTATTTCCCGAACCCGCTGATCAATTTGTTTTCGATGCCGCCGAAATCTCACGGTACTCGTAAACCGAAGGCGTTCGCCGTCTTGGAGAGCTCTTAGATCCCAATTCTGGCAATAAATCCGCAATAGTTCCACATGCTCCGCCGGGTTTTCGTTGCAGGGATTGGCAGGCAAAATATCCAGGAAACTTTACTCGTAGGCGCCCCGCGGAGCGATAGTTTTGTTTACCGATTGCCAGTTTCACGTTCCGTTCGTGCTAGCAAACGGCGCACGACATTTTTGCCGTGCAGAGAGAGAGAGATAAAGCCGGCGTGGCGCTGGACAAAAAGGCGCGGAAAAAAGCCGGCAGCCTATTAATCGCCAGGATTTTATCTATTGCCGACGTTGCAGAACCTCTGCACCCGGATTCCTATTCGGAAATATGGCCGAGTCGATAGAATACCCAGCAGAAAATTGTTCCGCTCTCTATCTCAAGGTATTTCCATTGTGAAATGGTACCTACGGTGTAGTCTCAGCTGTCCCAAAGCCGAAAGATTGCGCTGTTTTAGCAACAATTCCAAATTACGAATCGAGATAATTCATTTCGTTCTCAGAATGTGGATCGATCGCAAAAATATGCTGACGGTAATGGTATTATTACTAATTATTTAGTAATTACTTTTCTCTCAGATTTTACTAAATTACATAAATTCCTGTCTTCCAGCTTAAACAATTCATTTCGCGTCGAATATGACCAACAATGAAAGCTATACTTTAACCTAATTACTGAATTTTACCGGTGAGCTGCCTGAAAATTCCGATTATTATACCTTTCAGAAGCGACGCGAAATACCACTGAAACATTTCAATGAAAACAAAATACGGTTAATACAGCATTTTATGGCAGTTACATTTCTTCCGTTACGAAACAAGGATTTTCACGTTTCAGCGTTAGATGTCTTTTAAAATGTCTTTTAAAATGCCCATCATGGCTTTGAATGTCTGGATTGTTATAATAACGCTTCCCTTTTATGATTATTTGGAGCCGTGGGAAACGTTTCTACTGCCAAAAAATTAATTGCAGCAACCGTGTTGCAAGGACCTTTTTTCACGTTCATCGCTGGCGGGTTCTTTTATAAACCAGATATTACGTAACTTTGATATAACCTGGCATACCTGTACTTCACGATAACATTATTTTACATTGTTTTCGAGAAGTATTAACAAGAAGTATTTAACACGGTATAAATTTTTTTAAACTGTACCAGAGATGTTGAATGATGTAAACATTTGCATATAAGTTACAAAGTTTTACGAAATTTTATAAGTTCAGATTCGAAATATTAGCGAAATTAAAGAATGTATTTTAGTAATTTCACGGTGTACTAGTCCCTTCAATATCTTTAAATATTCAAGTTAATCAGTCCAGTTCTAAAATAGTTACGACGCCGTTTTAAAAATGTACAAATACTTTTTGAAGCCACTGTAATCTTTGACACATTCGCTTATTCTGGAAATTCTTCTCATAAAAAATATCACACTACACAAAACGTCAGATATAAAAATGCATTTACGGAATAACGTCGGTTATTTCATCGATCACACGTTTGGAAGTGCTTCCGAAATACTTACCAGATGTTGCAGAATAAATTCGGTTATTCTGTCAATTGCACTCGTTCCGCTTCTTTTCGTCGCATCGACAAACAATTGCGTTGGTAATTTCCGCAGCATTCGACCTTTCATCGATAGAGACAAAAATTCGGTCATGTCGAGATGTTCCGCCTTTCAGCCCCAACCAATTAATTAACCGCTCAATCATGGATCCCGTCGGAACAATAGGCCGAATATTTTTGTTATCGCATCGACGGCTGTAACCCGTTCCGCGAACGAAGCAAGGTATACAGTTTAAAACACACACTTGCTTTGCGTTTCCGGGTAAATGGATGCGGCGACGTTCCGCACGGCGAGATCCATCATAAATGCGTTATATTGCCGTGGCCGGTAAGTTCGCGTGTAAAACCGGCTTTTGTGTGTCGAGATTCACTTTCGTGCTGTATTGAAATGCCTCGTGTCCCCGGCAGCGCTAAGCCGTCACAGCGACGTTGACGACAACGTCGACCCGCGCACCCCCCACCGGTGTCGCCAGAAAAATGTGACAATGTCGAGCAGACCGAGGAAATGGGCGGTTCGTCGTAGGAGAGAAACGACGCGATAGGGATGTCGGTCCTGAATGAACGCCGATGGAACGGCAGCCCTGTCTTCCTGCGGGATTCCGTCAGCCCAGGAGCCATTAGTCTCATTTAGCCGGCTCGCAAATTGATTATGATCCGGGACACCAGAACCGTCGTAATCTAACCCTCGACTGGAACTCTCGGCAGGCGAATACGATTTCAGAAAACGTAAAGCGATCCACGGAAAGACAATGCGATTCCAGAAGATGTAATGTTAATCCTTGAAAGGCGAGCCGATAGCGGGAAACATAAGTAATCTTCAAAAGGCGACACGATTTCATGAAATATGAAATGATCAGAGGATTATCGTTGCTCTGTATGCTGCAGCGTGGAACAGCATAATACATGGAGTGCATTAACGGATTTGTGTGTCAGACATTAGTCTGGTGCGTGAAGATTAGTTTGATGCATTATGCTTGGAATTGAAACGACTGTGCGAACGATTTTCACGAAACTATCAACGAAATGTTTAACTCTTGTTTCTAGAAACGAATTCTAGTAGGAACCCGAGTATTTATAGTTATTGCAAATACTTTCCGCTATTTTATCTTTCGATACTATATCATCTACTCTGCGTTGTTTGTTTCACGTTAAAATTTCTTTATGCACTATTCATTAAATTAGACATCATCGTTTCTGTGTAAACTTTCACGCACTTAATTAGCGAGTTGAAAATAATCTTCCAGTAAAGTCAACGAAATTAAGAGAATTCTATTTAAGACGTCAGCCTGCTTTACGTACATCGTCGAGTCATTTAATTTCCGTGATACTGTTTTCACTTAGTAGTTCGCAAGCTGAAAATTCGCGCTACTTTTCCCAGTAGGTTGTAAGCGTGTAAAATGTGACAAGTCGAGCATTCTGTCAATAACAATAAGCCGTTCGGCGCTGTGAAACGAGCTGGCGTCGTGAATGCTCGCGAAGACGCGAGGAAAGGGACTTTGAAAATTTTTCGAAAAGCAGCCATCCAACGGTTGGAAATCGAATGGTTTCCTTGCTTCCAGCGCCGGAGGGAAACAAAGAGCGCGATTCAGGATGGAAATGTTGAGTAGTAACGAAGCTGCAAGCCGGTAATGTGCTTACTCTGGCCTGGCGGAAAGAGGACTTTAAGCTTGTTTGTGTGCGTCGGAGTCGACGTACATGGACGTCGATAAGAATATCGAAACGTTCGAAGGCCGTTTCCACGCGAACAACCAAGATCAAAGCAATTCCGCTTCTACCGAATTACCGTGATGAATGACAATAGTAATCTCCTTAAAATTACTGTGATAATGAAAACTATTATAACCATCGGTTTCGTCGTGGTTGTAACTACGGATATATATATAAATAATATAAAAAATGTGAAGCAGTGGTTCGTAATAAATAGATATTTTAAAAATATGACAAACAAGATACTAAATGAAGAATGTGGTTATAAAGACGGATGACGAGATTCTGCTTAGACTTCGTCAGTCCACTAAAAATATAAACATGAAAATACCCCTCCACTATTTACTAAAAATAATGGAATATTGAACCCACCAATTAGTAACAATCTATCGGAGCTGAGACGATGGGGGTGGGTGGACAGTGCGACGCCAGAAACGATGACGTCGCTGACAATGGTACCCGTTGTACCCCGTGGAAATTACAGGAAATAGACTGCCGAACACTTTTAGCGCCCTGCGCGGGCTTAGGCAACGTCAAGTGTCATTGAGAATGGTACAGCCACCCTGACTTTCCTAGGAAAGTCAGCCGATTTTCATCGGCTGTATCAGAACCGTAAACTAATTAATTTGTCAAAAAGATAATAAACAGACTCTCAAAAATGGCATCGACGAAATCGTGCGATCATATACGCGTCGCAACAATTACTTCTTAACCTGCTAATCGCGCCACCTTCAATAACTGGACAACAACTCTAATTCTGTCACAGGTAGAACAAGATTTCTACAGAACAATTTTGTATTGTTTATCAAGCTCTATTGTCGACGCGTTCTTTTGCAGTACACCGTCACGGTTACAAAATACAATTGGTTGAATATAAAGTACTGGGACAATGTCAGAGAAATATTTTGAATTCGATACAATACCCAGTAACGTTGAAATACCAACAATGATGCGCTTCCAGTGCATCCGATTCTTCGTGTTTTTATTTTCGTGCTGCTTGTTTTATTCGCTATTATAATATGAATACAATACTGTAGAATGTGACGAAATGAATTATTGATCCAATAAAGGAGAATATCCAAAGTTACTAATAAATAGAAGCGAACAATAATAACGAATTACCTTGTGAGAATTATTTTAATTAATAAACGTGTTTTCTGTAACATTTATTCTGATTTAATGGTAGATTTGCAGGGCGCTAAAAATGTCTGTTTCATAATTGTTTAGGAAAATAACGATAATGAATGTAAATTAAAAACTTGGTGAACCGTCATTTTGACGGCCTCCGCAGACGGTTAATGAGATTTAAAAGTAAAAATTCATTTTCATTATATCAACATTTACTTCGTTATTTTACGAAACATAAATTTGCAGACGAAATATTAAGTAATATATTCATTTGTACATGCGAGATTCGTGTTTTCAATTGAAATAATTTGTTCAGAATTATTTTATTTGATTACTAGCATCGACAATATTTTCCTGCAGGACATTAATAAATAGTATTGAACTTTACAAAATAAATACAGTAAGCGTGTATGAAACGGGCCATATATTTGTGCATACGTCTAGAACGATATTCATGTGCGAGACGTACCGTGACTGTGCTGCAAAAATGCTCGTACCACGGGAATGAAGCGTATATCACGCAAATTGATTGGACCATTAAAATCGTGTACATACATTCCTTACACGTATTTAATTATCGATGCCCATTACCACAGAGCGCGATTTTGGCTTTTTAAAGTCATTAAAAAAATCAACCAAGTTAAAATTTTATTTTATGTAGTATACAATCTGTCTCCGCATACTTTCCGCGATTGATTAATACGGACGAAGAATAAACTATATTAAATTTGGTAAGAAGATTTTTTGTCAAAGAATCATAAAAACATTTCTTAGTAATTTTTTAAATTATACTGGTCTTAAGTTTGAGTTTCTGATATAATACAGGGAAAATTATTTTTCCATTTAATTCGTCCATCAGATACTACATAATTATGTTTCATATAGAAAATTCAATTCATGAAAAAGAACACTAGAAATAATTGTCGGCCGCAGCTTGTTCTTTTCTTTTCGTGAAAACTTTGTTCTCTATTGCAACTGAACATATGTCCTCGTATATTATATAATGATGGGTTCAACTGTCAAATGAACAAATAAATAAATATATATATAAATAAGTAAAAATTCACGCTCTCTTATTCAATGTTCGTACACCGCCCGCCCCATTGTCGCGGTTCGCCGAGGATGCCCGTAGGACATCGACGTCGACATCGTTGGCGTCTCGCAACCGACAGCAGGTAAACTAAATTTACGATCCCGCCGGCAGCCGTCCTAGGATCGCGATAATCAATCAAACGTAATAGCGATACGCTGTGAAAAATGTGGCGAACGTCGCGCGATCGAGACAGCGGACGAATCCGTAACTCGTTAATGAATCAAATTCGATTGGCACGGGGGCAGCCTTTATCAATCAGTAGCGGCGACCGACACAATACGGTCCCTCCCGTTGTTCGAGATTCCGAGCCAGCGATTTCGCTACCGGAGAGCTTGCGGATTGCCGTTTCCTGCGGGCCGAACCGAAAGCCGTGAAGTGGAGTTTTCGCGGAGCAGAACACGGTCGCCGGCAAATTAGGTGCTATGCAAATAAGTGTGCTCGCTTTATAGCGACGCGGTGGACAAGTTCGCCGGCGGTTGGGAAGCTACGAGTGACGACGTCCACCGGCTACCGCCATTGTGCCGCTGTGTTCCCTGCAAAACTGCCACGAAGAAACTTGCTCGCCGGGAGGAACAGATTTCAAGAGACGAGGACAAAGTGACTGGTCGTCTACCATGGAACGATCCGTGTTGTTTCACCGCGTGCTAATGCGATTAGCGTCGCGGAACGACGCCGAAACGCCGCGTCGCACGGGACGAATGATGCCGCCGGGAGCGGCGCCGGTGATAGAAAGTCGATCGACCAGGCACGCCGCGACGCGCGATACCCTTTGAGTGCACCAGCGGAATGGAAATAGTCTCGCCTCAAGAATCGACGCTTTGACATGGCTAAGGAGAATGAGACTCCTCTGAACGGAAGCGTGGATTTTTTGGGCGTCTGGCCTGAACGATGTCATATATTTCGGCATGATTCGTTTACCTATGAACTCTAGATCGTCATCTTATTCGAGTTATCTTCCATCTCTGCACTACAAAAATCAAGTTGCCCATTCTGCTTATCCTGTTCATTCAAACATCTTCGTTATTTTTGCTGATATAAAAGAAGTGCCAAGATAACTTTTAATTCAAAGCTGAGAAAGTTATGATTCATATTTTTTTTCTCCCAAAATCATTTCTTTCAACTATTGAAGATCATCGCTATTTTTTGCACTTTAATTTCTATTTTTTAAAGATCTTTTAAAGGTTTGTGTGACAGACGACGTTGAACTCGCCTCGACGTGCACCACAGTTCTGCGTTATAAAAATAGGGGTTAATATGCAGGAAATTATGATGACCGTCAATAATTGAGAAAAATTACCTCGAGAAGAAAGAAACACGAATCACGATATTGTTAGCTGGAAACTAAACAAAGGTGTTCCGATACATTTTTTCATACCAACAATGATAATGACGATATTTTAATGTACATGGTAAAATAATCGTCCTGTATACTATACAGCAGAGTACATTCTCCTAAAATGCTACGATAACTAGTACGTTTAAACTTTAGTCGTAATGTACTGATTTCTTTTCTCGTGATCATAAGTGGGACGTAAAGTGAAACAAAAATTACTATATTTGTGTTATCAAAGTACTCGACGCCACACATATTAACTTTTCGACTTTGATATGATTAAGTTTACTTTTATAAAAATCTTCGAATTGTTGGCGTGATAATCAAAGTGTTAACCAATAAAAGTTTAAAAGCATTATATCAATAAAATACATTTGAACCCAATTGAGTGTCTCAAGTATTAATTAAATGGTTTCTCGCTTATCAATCTGGTTTTCCAATAATCCCATCAAAGCCGATAAATAACAGATTTAAACATGCAGCCGCGTTGATTTCAAAAGCGTCCCGCGTAGAAAATTCATTTGGTTAAGGAAGATGCGACCGTTGAAATCCGAATGCGCCCAAAGGTCGGAGTATCAAGTTTCTGTTGGCAAATAAATTGTTCACTTCTGTGGACAAAGTTCGTAGTTACCGTCGCCCGATATCAAACACCGTTTGCTCTCCCCCGATGTCTCTACTTCCGATCTCGCGATCTCCTTTAATGAAATCTTACTCGCCCCTATTTGAATAATCCTGTTTAATTAAACTCCACTTCCCGGCCTAGTGCTTCACCTTAGGCAGGGATTATCTTGAATTAACCGCCGATGTCTTCGCGCAGTCGATTCGCGAGGGCGGGCAATTTTTCTTAGTCATCGGGGGAAGATAAAAGCGTCTCTCCATATGAGGACGGCTCGGTGGTCCCGTCGCAAACTCGGTCTCTGAATCACGGCGGGAGGAGCATTAAAGACACTCCCGGCCGTTTGTCAAAGTTAAACCGTGGAACTTGAGCGATTCCCCATCGTTTGCTTTAAAAGCAAGACGAATTCCCCATTGTCCCGCGGGTACAGGAATCCGCGTCATTAAAAGCTCCCGCTAGTTTACACTTTGCCTCGCCGAGAACAATGCAAATTGTTCCAGTCTCTAGCCTACCCCGTTCCCCCGTACCCTACGCGGCCCGGCGCATCGCTACTTCATCTCTGGCTCTCGCCGCCGCCGCCACTCTTCAGAGCGCAATTGAACCTCCTGACAAGAGACAATGTAATTGATCGTGCGAAACGTCTCGATTATGCGGCCCGCTTGACGCGTTGCCCCCGTCCCGCGGAACGGACTGATTGGCAGCGGGGTTTTTTTTAACAGGTCAGACCCGGTCGATAGTGCCGTCGAATTGACAGAAATCACGGGGACAATGGCGGAGGCCTCGATCGACGGAAGTTCCGCCGACAGGGCCGACAATTAACTCGATTTGACAAACTTCCTGATAGAAAGTTCGATTTGCTCGGCGCTGTCGATCGATAAACTAGTCAATTAATATCCCCGAAAATGCTGCTGTCTGTGTCGCGAGCGAGCCGCGTCCTCTGCAACTTAAATCGGACACGATGTTTGTTCAGTCTCGTTAATGAAATCCGGTGGGAGATTGAGTGAAAAAAACAGTTCGGCTCGCGAATCTTCCGCGGCTGCGATTCGAGAAAATATGTAGTTTCCGTGGTGTGAATGGTGTTGATTTTTGAATTCGCGCAGATCCCTGGTCGGAGCAACTTGACGAGTGTAATTTGAACTTCATTCACATTTCCTGCATTTCTTTCCCAGGGATATTTTCTGATCTGCATAGGGCTGCATCGTTAATTAAAAATTTAAGGGGCTCGCTTCCCCTACAGAATTTTGTATGAATCATTTTATGGATATGAAGTTTATTTTTTTATTTAACCGCGTTGTTTGCGATTTCTATAAAGATCGCACAAGCTAAATCACACTACTCATCTAGTTTTTTACTATATTATTATTACTATATATATTACTGTATTATCTTACTAGTTTTTTAATATTTTTTTTTTTTTTTTATTATTAACGCAAATTTAACTTCCAAAGTTTTTTAATATATTCGAAGGAGTTGAATTTTACTAGAATGTTCAGCTTGTTCAAATAAGAATAGAAATAGATAAAGATTATAAATAGATTATAAAAAGATTAGAAGTAGTTAAAGAAACGATTAAACATGGAAAAGTGCTAATCAACATAGCTGCGAAAGAAATCATAGTATAATGGGTTAAGAAACAAGTGGATCCAACTTTCCATATTTTCCAAGCTTCAGAGATCCAAATGAAAATGAATTGTCGAATACCCAATCAAGCATCCGCATATCGCAGTCAAAGTTAACAGACGAATGGTAGAGAGCCCATGCATAAAACCGCGAGTGCGTTACCGCGGGTGCTGGTTTCACCGAAAGTGGTCAACAAACAATCGTTTATCAGCTGACACGCGAAAGCTATCGGATGGTTATCTGGGGCACCGTCGATCCTCGGCCGCGAGAGGGTGGCAGACCCTCGAGTTTTTTCCGTTTCCGTTATCGCCGGTGCGTAACAGGTAGCTTCTCGATCCTGGAGATCGGGAGGAGGAAGGACCCGATCGAAAGAACGTTCGGGCATAACGGCCGGGGTTGGTTCGGGCGATATTTTCTCGAAATATGTGGCGGAAGCGTGGCGCTCGGCACGGTCGCCGCCTAAATATAGAATATAGACAGAGGGAGGGAGACAAGCAGACACACAAAGAAATATATATATATATCTATATAAATATATATATATATATATATATATATATATATAGAGATATATATATAGTGAGAGACGTGGCATTAGG